>NC_133213.1:8384216-8574216 GCF_958299795.1 Porites lutea | reverse complement strand
CTGTACCCCAAGACTGCTGTAAACCCACCACAAATAATAGATAATTAATGATCTTCCCCGTGGACACAAAGAATTTATATTTAACGAACGTTACATTTAAGCTTACAGCTACAGTAACTTAGCCTAAAATAAATTTCACTCGCAAACGTTCTTATATTGCCCGTATGTTTGCTCCTGATAACCACGATGCATAAATAAACATTTACTGCCACGTTTAAACCAGTGTTTAAACACAATCTTAACCTTGAATTAAAATTTTAGCACTTTCTAAAATTGAAAAGTCTGACGAAGATTTTGCGCCTCGTCTTGACAAAAAAATCAAAACTAAATGTTTTAAACACTTTTTTCTGACAAAAGTAAGGTTATTGAATCAATAATAATGAGCTGTTTGGAATCAATTTTAAGATTAATGCTTCAGTGATTTAAGTCGCGAGAATGTGTTTGCATGACGGATCATACTGTACTAGAGCTGTTGGTTTTTGACCGTGAAAACAGCACGAGACGGAGGGACGATAGGTGAAACAAAATTAATTACAAACAGTATCAAACAGAAGTAATAAACACACTTATTGATGACTCACCTTCCTTCGTCGGTTTCGCGGCCATGTTTATTTCAGATTGAGCGCGGTGCCGGATGAGCCTGCGAGGATTATCGCTGTTCAAATCACAGGCAACCCAGCCCAGCCAAACTCCGTTAAAATTTTACCCAGAGTTCCCTCTCTTCATCGGCAGTTTCCGCATCCTGCACCCTCCTGAGTAGGAGGCACTCCTATTCCGCCTTGGCGCCACTTTTGGTGAAGTTCTCAGATTTTCATGCTGGCGTTTGCGTGATTTTGGTCCTCTATCAGCTGATTTTTAACAAAGATACAAATGTCACAGAAACAGGTAAACACAGATGCAGTACTGTATGTTCTATATATACAAGGAAATCTTTTAGCTTACGGATGTTATGAATGAAGGCACACAAATTTATGCTTGTCATTTACACAATTTTTTAACTACGTAGCAGCATGGTAGCTGTCGTAAGTGTAGGTAAGCCAAAGCCCATCGGAAAACACTTAGCTTTATCTAGATTTTCTCTGTTATCGTGATAACCGAACGGTTACGAACTCAAAGTAAGCAGTTAATACATGTACCTTGTTTTTTTCGTTGCTATGAATTTGATCACTGTTCTGCAACTGTCGAACGCCGATCGGCCGTCGAGCACCCTGTAGTTGCTGACCCTTTAGTTTGGCATTCGGCGGCCTAGTCTGAAACGGCAAGTCATTTGTACTGCAGTACCGTTCAAAGAAAGTTGACACTCAATCACGATCCTCGCGAGAATCGAATCGAGAATCGAGACTGTATTCTCGATTGTTATGTCTCAACAGTCGATTCCTGCAAGACGCATCAAACCGGAATGGGCTTTGTTTAGTTTAGAGGAATTCGCTCTCTGCTCTCGACACTTGATTGCTGCGAGAATCTACCACCTTTGTTCAAGTTTTGAATAATCTTCGTACTTCTCTCATGTCGGAAAAAACTTTCCACTGCATAAAGTAATAAACTCTAGTGAACTTTTAAGTCCTGCTAGAGACGCCTCAGCTATGCAAATTCAAGATATGTAGTAATATAAGTGACAGAAATCTGCATATTTTGTTCGAAAGGCTCGGGGTAATACTTTGTGCCGGAAACTTTGAAAATGTTCGAACAGCATTTTGCATCATAAAAATAGCATGAGTTGTCAGTTCACTAGTTGAACTTAAACAGCAATTCATGACTGTTTATCTAACGTACAATTCAAAATAAAAGGAAGCTTGAATGTGTAAATAAATTAATGTTATAGTGACGGTGTGTAAACAAAGGGTGCTATCATTATGCCAAAATTTCCGGAAATTTCAGTCCAAATGTAAATGACACTTCCTGGCTCAAATAGAATTTTTCCAGTCAAAGCTATCCACCTCTAGAGGTGGGTTTTTACCATTTACATGGGCAAAATAATAATTGTAAATAAGAAATGTTATTTAGCCAGGGTTATCTCTTCAGTATGAAATGCTGCTATCAATGAGGGCCCTGGAAAGAAAAAAATATTTAACAATTAATGAATGAGGCTGAGTATCTTATGAAGAATTACGGAGATCGAGGAGGGTGTTATCGGCCGAGGCGGATAACACCCCCCGATATCTCCATAATTCTTCATATGATACGAAAGCCGAATTCAATAATCGTTTTATTATTCATTCAAAATAACTCCTAGTTTAAAAAAATAGCTAAAACAAGCTTACCTGCATCGATGTTAAGTTTATCTTTGATAGTTTACGTTTAGGTTTGTCCAGCTCCGCAAATATTCTCCAAATAGCAGATGTCCCCCTCCGAGTTGTCTTGTTGCTGTTTTGCTATGTTTTTAGCCATTATTTCGCCCAGTTCCAGCTGTAGTTCTTCTTGAAACGAGTGAAGTGTCCGCCATTTTAGTTTTTACAACGAAAACAACTCAATCTCGTCCCCAAGTCTTCTACGTTAACGGTGCATTAACCTGTAGAGGCAGGGCGCCCTGGTAGAAGGCTGCATTTTTGACGTCATTTCCTCGTTAAACACAAAATTCTTCCAAATTTGGTCATCAGTAACCGGTTATGGTGAATTATGACTGTGCTTTTAGCCAATCAGAATTGGGGAAATATTTTGAATGAATAACAAATATATATCATACCTGGATTTTTGAAAACCGGGTTAGCAAAAATAGGGAGTTTAAGATACGGAGACTACGGACTACGAACTACGGCTGAACGAGCGTTGTCCTTCGTTTGTAGCACTGGGTTGAGTCGTGCAAATACAGAACGTTAAGATTGCACTACAGACAGTAGACTACGAGAGAAGAGGCGGAGTGGGAAACAACACGCAAAGATTTTCTTGTTTTCATCACAGTTCACAAAAAGGCCTACTCTGGGACCTAAAGTCGCCTAAAGTCGCCCAAAGTCGCCTTAAGTCGCCTAAAATCGCCTTAAGTCGCCTAAAATCGCCTTAAGTCACCTAAAGTCGCCTTTAGTTTCCTTAAGTCACTAAATCATTCAAATCTTAACGAGGTTCAAATTGTCTTGTAGTTATTACTTTTTTAGTTTTCTATTTCCAGAATGCATGATTTCTCATAAAGTGTATAATAACCCATGTTCAATAATATTAGCCACAGACCCACCCCACCCCCCACAAAAACACCCACGGTGACTTAAGACCCATTAATTTCTTCTCCAGCCCTCTAATTTATACATTTAATTACTTTACACAATTTACTACACGTAATAATTAGTCGTAAGCAATACAAGAATAATCATTCCTGTATTGTTTATGCAAAAACGACAACATATAGTACACAACTTTATCCAATCACTTGTACAGATATTTTATTAATTTCATCCGGGGGGTTTGTCTCATATTTCTCATTAAAAATATTGTTTAAAAAGGCATTCAAAGGTTCAAGTTCTAGCTAAACTACATTAAACAGTGTGCAAAGAGAGTAGACAGAGTAGTGTCCAGGCAATAGCCCTGGGGTACTGGATTTTATGATTGGGCTAGTGAACTGCGTTTTTAACTTGCCTGGCTGGCAAGTAAAGTTTTTTAGGGAATTCAGATTACAGAAGAACTGTAATCAGTCCCATTCATAAAAAAAATTGGGGTTAGTCAAAATGGCTTGCAGGCTAGTGTATGCTAGGCAAGCTGTAAAGCCGACTTTCTTTGCACCCTGAACAAAATATAGTTAAAACTCTTTTCTACTGCTTTGTGAGAGTCCAACATTGAAAGACATTTCAAGTAACTAAGATCAATACAGGTAGGTTGAAGGGAGAGAAAAAAACAATTATTGCCGCCACAACATTAATCTAAATTTTCTGGTAGTTAATACAAGTCTAAAGGTCAATCGAAAAAGTGTCCATGTAAATTACCGACCCAGATTTTAAGAGCAACTAATGATAAGTTTTTTCTCCGGCACACAACCTCTGATCTGTATTTACCGTCGAATTATATCCATCTATCATTGACAGAAACACAATCACTCTTATAAACTTGAACACTTAGCTTAGCTTGTACAGTCGTCTCTTTAGGTCTTCCCTTCCAGACAGAAATTCAAGCTTTGTACATCGAAGGTGCGTAATACTGCTCTTTGTTTATGTTGTCGTGATTGCTCCCTGCCAAACGATTTGATTTAATCGATCATTATTGATGAAGAACGTAGAAAAGCGAAATAATACTGTTCTTTCCTCTACGTTATGGCCGCCCAGAAAGTAGTGTGTTTTGATCACGTGACTAACTGGTCTGGAGGCGGGGAGAGGGCGGGACCGAGAAACCATGGAAATTAGCTTGCGACTGCAGTGGAATTCTGGGAGAAGCAAAATGGCGGATAGAATGTTGTACCTCGCGTTTTCGTAGAAAGATCTCCTTTTAATGGAAATTTCTGACATAATAATGGAAACGTTTACACTTGGTACTGCCATCGGTTTAAACATGACGCATAATGCTTCCTTTTGTGCTGAGAGCGTAAACGCTGCCGCGTGGAACAGACCGAGAGAGGTTGGTTGAAGCTAAGCTTAGTTGTTTACGTTTCTGCTGGTGCATAAATGCACTCATGAAATCAACCCGACTGGAAAGTTTCCAGAGAGACCATGGATAAGAGAGTACGGTTCACTAGCGAAGCAAGTATTTGGAAGTGTTTTGTTTGACTGAGACAGGAAAGGAGCAATATATATACGGCGAGAACTACAAACTTTTTGTTTTGAATTCAATTGGAAAAACATCCTCTTAGCCAAGCGTGTGGGGACAAACATTGGCAGAGCAACTGCCAAGACATACAATGGGGATCGTCATTTCCATAATGTGCGATATCGATAAGTGATTTTAGATGTTTTAAATTAATTACTTAAATGTTTGTTGTCAAATTATGAAAAAAAGACACTTCAATATAAAGTTTTTGCTACAAACCAGGTCACAGTATGTTACAGAGATGTATTGAAATACTCTACTTTTATGGTTTTATTTTTTGGAAAAAGAAATGCAGGAACCATTGATTTTTTGTCCCTTATATTATGAAATAATGCATTTAAAGACCAAGAGAAAATTTACCCTTTTGGTTGCTTCTAACTCAGATTTTGTCTCTGCTAATGTAACCCTAAACCAACACCCTTGTTATTAGCCTGTGCCACAGATGGAACTAAACTCTGGGTTAAGTCCATCTGCAAAACAGTGGCAAAATCCTAGTTCCGGGCCCCCTGTGTGTGTATCAGGATTAGAGAACATGCCAGGACTGGACTGTTAAAAATGCCATTGTCCATTTGCCAATCATGTTGAAGGGGAACTCAAAATGCTGGTAATTCATTTAGTACATCAGGGCCCAGAACAAGGATATTAGAGCTGCTTCACGAATGTTACTAACCACAGTTAGAATACACCTGCAACACAAGCTACCTTGATATTTAATGTTCAAAATATTAGGTAGCTGAGATTGTTGAAAATTTGGAAGACTAATGTAGATGTCTTCAAGACTGAATTAACTTATGCTACAACATTGTGTCCCTAGAGAGGTAGTGTTATCAGATTTTGATTTTGTATATGTTGTAGTTCATTTTTATTTCAGTTAATTTTTATTTTTCCATCGTTTCTGGGTATGGTTATGTATGCTAATGAATTTAAAACAAAGGGAAACCAAAAATTAACTGAAATTAAAAATTAACTGCAACATATTGACACTAACATGTAACTCACCTAAATGTCACCTTTTTCTCCTTAAGTCGCCTAAAGTCGCCTTAAATCGCCTTAAGTCGTGCAACATTTTGACCAAATTTTCCTAAAGTCGCCTTAAATCGCCTTAAGTCGCCTAAAATTACGGCGACTTAAGGTCCCAGAGTAGGCCTACAAAAATGCAAGTTACTTTTGCATGTGATCTTATCTTTAGAACAATGAACAAATTCTTCCATACTTGAAGGAAGTAATTACACGTAATTACTTCGGGTGAAATTGGTGAACAAAGTTTTGGTTACACAGGTTTAATTTTTTTCGTCCATGAATACTTATGTCAAATATTAAAGAAATAGACAGAAATAGTAATAGCTCATTTATTAGATTTAGAACGTGGATTTCTCCGACTACTGATTTGATGTAGTTTGAAGTATTGAAATGCCGAGTTTCGATTGTCTCGAAGATGTTTACATCATTTTCATTCAGCAAATGCGATACAAAAACTCGCATAAACAAAGGTTACACAAGTAGAAAGACAATAATCAGTTCGAACAAACATTGAATCTTTTCAAGTGCTAAGAGAAAGTAAATTACCTGCATGATTTCTCTTCTCCTCGGCCGTCAATCAGAATTCTGCGTATAAACAGCTAATTAACCTCGTCAAATATGGGCTTAGCTAGATAAAAATGAGGTCACAACGGTGGATTAAAAGCGTAAATCTGAGCAGAAATTAGAAACAACTTACACATTTTGCTTCCCTCTCACTTAAAGCAGGTGAATTAAAAACATTTTTACGAAAAGACGAGATTCTTGAAGTACCGAGACGGCAAAATACGAGCAAAAATGTTCTCCGTAGTCGCGACTACACGAAACAGCTCAACAACTCACCGTAGCCGCAGGACTACGCGGGAAAAACGAACAGTCACGTGGTTTTGATCATGCGCAGTAGCATGTTTATCCGTAGTCGTAGTCCGTAGTTGCCGTATCTTAAACTCCCTAATATCAACTCATTCTAGTACTTGGCAATTTAAAACAATAAAACTCATTCAAAGGCCGATTAAAAGCCTTGATCTGACGCCGGGCAGTAAGTTAATGGTCCTTAGAAGCATTCCAACGACTCCAAATTTAAAATGACGCCAATTTTAGAACATTCATTCAGTAAACTGACTTCGCGAAGTTTCAAACTGGTGTCATTTCAGTCTAGAAATTTTTAATTAAGTTGAGTGAACTGCAGCGAAAGAGTGCCTGGTTAAGGCTTGCATAACAACTTAAATAGTTTGCAAAACACTACATTTTTCGCGGTTCGACAAACAACAGGTTTCCCCATGGAATAGACAACAAACTGAATGAAACGTAGTACACAAATCATCACTTGCTTATCTGCAAAAATCGGCCTATGGTTCAATGCCATTAGAGCTCGCTGAAACTAGACCTAGATCCAATTTTCCTGAGTCGAGAGTCGCTTTTCCAAGGTACAATCAGCTATAAAGCTAAACACTGACGAAACGATATTAATGGATGGCACAGAATATTTTGGCCAAACCGCAGTTTACCCACGCGATCACATACCTGTCAACACCATGCGGAAATCACACAATCACACACTTTCGCGGCACTGATAAGACTATCAACAACCACGCATAATCTTCTCACGTTCAACATAAGCGAAATATCATCGAATAACTCGGAAAAACTCAGCCTATTGCCAGATAAACACCTCTGTTTCTCTTACACGCGTCTTATTCAAGTTCCCGGATGTAGAGTCACACGGTCGGCGGTTCACCTTAGCCTTGTTTTCACACCAGAAAAAAACTCTTGGCCCGGGTCAAAGTTCACCTGCAATTTTGCTCTCAGCTAATTCATTTGATTCCTAAGAGCCTGTTCCCGAGGCCAAAGACTTAGTGGTCACCTTAGAAAAGCGAACAATATCGTACCTTTCTGTCTCAGCCCGGATCAGGGTGATTGATCCGTTTAGCCAAATGAAACGAGAATATAATACGATATTAGAAGATGCAGACTCTGCGAATCGTAATAACTTTGTTCCATCTCAGAGCTTTACATGATGCTCTTCAGGAAACTTTTCCGCTCAAGGTGACCAATATCTAAAACTAAACTGCTAAACGGCTGATGACTTTGCAGGCAAGAAAAGACTTCATGGTGTTTAAACAGCGTGATTTATTGTGAAGTGGTTTACTGTAGCTGACTTTTTGTGCGCTCGAAGCTATGTTTACTACTAGAGAGGAAAACGAGGTCGCTTTGTCAATGTTTCAGTGTGATTTCGGGATTTTGTCGCAAGACCAATTGTGTATAATTATTCTTTTGCTGAAATGAAATTTGATGCCCTTTGAGTTTAAACTTGTTAAAGAATGTCGTAGACCTCAGGTCCTCAGAAACCGACAGGCTTTTATATCAATTCGTACTCTTTTATTTTCTGTACATTGTAAGTAAAAAATGGCGTTTTGTTTAAAAGGAAGGGATGGATTCCGGGTATCCAGATGAGAGCAATGCACACTCAAGGAATGATTCCCCAGATGAAGAAGAAAAGCAGAAGAGTTCAAGGTAAAGCAAAAAGTCTGTTCCATTATTTTCCAATTATTCATGGTTTCCTTAAAACAAGTTTTCTTGCAGAGCCTTAATTTTTCAAATATACATGTATTAAAGATGGAAAAGTAGCAGAAATAGGAAAATTAGCAGCAGCAGTAAATAAATTGATTAATTGGCATTTCATGTTTTGTCAGTATTCATGTACAGTGGCACCCTGTAAATACGCGACCACTGGGCCATAAAATACTGGTCTCAATAACACGGTGGTCGTATTAACAGGTTCTTCAAAATAATAAGATGTCTCAATGATTTTTACTTTTGGGTCGAAAGAATATGGTTGTAATGACGAGGAGGTGGTATAAACGATGTGGTTGTAAGATTGGATTCCACTGGAAATAACTTTTATATGGGCGTCACGTTTCTTGCAATTTTCCTAATAGCCGAGCAGCATCTCAGATTCGTGGCCTTAAACAACAGCTTTGGCCTGATTCTATGCAAGTTTCGTGCCTTTAAGTTCGAAAGGCTCTGTGCCCTTTGATTTTTAAGGGTCGTTTTGGAAGTGTTTTTACACAGTATCACAATAAACTTCACTCAATAGAACGAGACAATAGTGCATATATCACCGGGGGCACCCAACGACGGTTTCCTCCAAAAGAAGTTGAAAACACTTTGTAGGCTATCCAGAGTACCTTTAGATCTCTAGAAATGCATTCTAAGCAGCGCTACAAAATTTTTATCTGTTCGGTCATCCTCAGGAGAACTTAAGTCTTTTCGAAATTACAAGGGCTTCAGTATTATTCTCCCGAAAATTTTAGGTGCAATTTAACGTTTTACAAAAGTGAGACTTTTTCTGATTCCTCTCTCCATCGCATTTTTTTTCAAAAATCTTAGAAAAATACTGTCACCTGGGTCAGTAAAATATGAAAAATTAAACTTCAGAAAATCGTGGGGAATTTATTAGATAAGCTTCGAAAATTCTACATGAATGGAACGTTCAGCTAGAAAATTTTAGCTGTCCTCTAGCAAAAGAAAATTCTAGGCATAATTTGCTTCTGCGAACAGATATTTTTTAGAAAACAGTCGTTGGGTGCCCCTGATATATTGACTTGGTATATCGAGCATCACCCGCACGGGCAGCCTGGAGTCCTGGAGTTGAATTCTTAAGGGCTTTATCTATGTTCAAATAGAGAAGGGAAACTTTGTCGTAGTATGTCCACGTCCTCCTTAAAACGTCGCATTGGGAGGTTTCACGTCGTAGTCATGCACTGGACGTCAAAGAAATGTACTGAAAAGCGTGATGCACGTGCAGAGCAGTAGTTTTGCTCATAAAACCAAATGTTTTTTACTTTGTTGTTGTTGTCGTCGTCGTCGTTGCTTAAGGTCCCTATTACACCTTTTGCTGTTCTTTAAAAGAATATACATATTCATTTGCGTGAAACGGCGACCAATAGGGCGGAGATACATTCATTAGCGCGAAAAAACGAACATTTGCGCATAAATCGGATTCAATTACGATTCTTGCATTTTAATCAACATTCAATAACACTTTTGAGCATTCATATGCGTCATTCGGCATACAAAAGTGAAAAATATACTTTCATTAACGCCAACATCCTAGTCATTAACACCATCTTGAAATTCAACAGGGACAACAGACAAACATTAAAGTGCAAATTGAAACACTATTCATCAACACTTTTATGACACTCTTTACAATTCAGTAACATTCCTGGACTTTACCGGATAGCTTTTCGTGGCAGCTAAACCCGGGTTATGGAGTTTATTTTATTTTTCGTTTATGTTTGCACAGGGCTGGAAATTAGCCTGCGAGCAAACTCTCCATTTGGAGGATATCGTGAAAAGTACACACGCGAGAGGAGACGCGACAGCGGGGAGCGGGGGAGAGAAAGGAGAGCTTGCACCGATCTTGATCCGAATGTGTTAGTATGGTTATATGTTTTCCTGTAAACCCCGTGCTGATCAGTTTTTTATTCCGCGGGCTTGAGATTTAAGCTAAACCGTCAACAAAACCAACACAGTCCTCACTCATCTTTCAAAGAAGGAGAGAGCGGTCTTCTTCCTCGCCCAGTATTCTTCTTCGGAAAATGGAGTGATCTTCCTGATTTCCATAAGCATCATGTTTCTAACTTATGCGACAAGGAATGTCATCAATCAAATTTAATTGACGGTGCGTCATTTTTCAGCCAATGGTATTTCGTTTCGTCTGGCCGGGCGAAGCAGAAATGAAAATTGATATAGAGATCGTGGCAAACTATCCTTTTCCTCCACCCCTCGCGGCGTCGTCGCTCGCTCGCTCGCTTGCGCGTTCTCCCAAAATTATTTGTTGACTTGTGGTAACTCTTCCTGAAGGCTTGGACTTCTGCTAAGCAAATTAAATAGCATACATAATTTATGAGCTTAAAATGGTTAATAAAATCCGGAGAAAAGGATCTGTAGGTCCAAGACTTAACTTCCTAAATTTACGTTTCAACCAAAATCAATCATGATTGATTGACAACAGCCTGTTAATATGAGGTTACACAATCATTTTTGCCAAGTTTGGGTACACTTTGGTAACCTTTGCCGTTGTGGAGTGCTGCTTATTGTAGCGTTTAAGACAAGGATGGATGTTATTACTGTCTGTTGAACAAAAAAATTTTTTTCCTGGTGTGAGCTTGTTTTTTTTTCTTTTCTTTTCTCTAGGAGTGTTTTAAAGAAAAAGTTGTACAAGGTATCTTTCCCTGGCTACAGTAGCATGGAGACCCAGTCTTGTGAGTCCCTAGGTCAAGAAACCGTTCGCAACCTCGTAGAGAGGATATTCAATGAGTCCGGTAATAAACGTCTGAAACCTCCATTTGAAAATATGTTGTTTTATAATGCAAATAATGAATGTCTCAATGTTGGTCTGCCGGTTGGAGTATTGTCCAACGAGGAAACCTACAAATGTTCCTTCGAAAATGATCTTAAGTTTCATCCAAGTGACTTATGTCGCCTGTATGCTGTGAAAGACTTTAGTATGGACTGGACGTTGGGCTATTTCCTTGTATCATTTTCCGAGGGAGAGATTGCTTCTGACGTCAGCGAATTCTCAAAGATCATTAAAACCAAGATGAAGGTTGACTTCTTCAATGATGAGACCATTTTTGAAGCCTTAGTAAGGGATAAAAGATTCAAGGAGGAAAAGCTACGTTATTGTAAAGCATTAAATTGTGATCAGGGACAAATCAGTCTGTCTTTTCAAGCTTCTGACATTCAAGGAAAGTGCATTGAGATTTTTCCTTTAGAAGAAGAAGATACTGCATTGCCCGAAGACGTTCCACCACGACCCCAACCAGATCCTTCTGCAACAACTGCCAGTATAACACAAAGCAAGATAAAGCAAGAGTCTACTTCAGTTACATCTTCTTCAACTCCCAGTAGTCTGACACCGGTGGATTCGAGTACCCCCTTGACAGGAACATTTGTTAAGACGGGGGAGAAATCTGGCCCATCAATTGAGATAACACGCTGTACGATTGACACCAAACACAAAGAATTAACCTTTAAAAATGAAAAGGAACTAATTAAGCAGCATGTGAAGTTCGAACAGTTTGCTCTAAAGCAAGGCTGCCGGACCTATGTCTGCGATTTGGAGGAACTCACAAAAATCGCCGAGTCCGTTGGTGCTATCCTCGCGTTGGGTAATGCAAAGCAACCTCTTCTCTTTGGTACATGTTTTAGAATAGGTACAGTGTACATTATCACAAGCTACCATGTGATTGACAATATTTTCAAACGACAGGTACCAAAAAATGCCGTTTTTGTTGATTTCAACTTCAAGAAAGCGGATGAATCGCATCGAGAGCGAAGATCTATTGATCGCGTGCTTATGGGGTCCGAGGAACTAGACTACGCCATATTAAAAATGAAAGAATCAGAAGATGTCCTCCCGCCGTGTATTTTTTCGCATGGTGTCAGCATCATGAATCCTGATAATAGTGACTGGACCAAGCTGGATGGACTACCTCTCAGACTTATCGGCCACCCAGATGGAGAACCAAAACAGATCGACCTAAGGTGCACTGTAGATAAAAGACCGCAGGACAGCCTGAAGCTTTACGTGGAAAACATACGAAAGGGAGAACCAGAAGAAGAAGCAAAGAAAGAGTGCCTTAATATCAAGGACAAGAATAGAGGAAGATATCAGACTAGCGAGTTTTTCCATGGATCATCTGGGTCTCCGGGGATAGTACGGCAACATGGTAGGAAGTGGCTGGTTTTTCTCCACTGTGGTGGGTCCAAAAATATAAGGAACGAGTTTTTTATTGAGCAAGGAGTGCTTCTCACCGAAATATACAAAGACGTTGACAAACAAATTGAAGACGCTCAGCGAAACCCCTATGAAGCTAATAATCCATTGAAAGATATTAAGCTAGAAGACATTTTTGGTTCAGTCGATAGTGAGCCAGAGGAGATCTTCAGCTGAGAGAGATTTCGGGAAATACCTATGTGGTAAACTTGACCGTACTTTTTTTTACCGTAAGTATTAATTTAGAACTTTATTTTAGACTGTTCTAAACCCTCTATCAAATTAACAGTTGAACCGCCATTAAGCGGCCACCTTCTATTAAGCATCCAGTAATGAAAGTCCCGAAATAATTGTAGAAAAGAATATTGTGACAAATAAAGATTTCATTTAAAATCAATGAAACCTCTATTTAGCGGCGGCCATCTCCATTAGGCGTCTGCGGCCACTCTTTACTTTCACCCCAACAAGAGTTTTGCTATTGTCGTCACCTCTAGCGGCCATCAAGCGCTTGATACACGTAGGTTGGCTTTGCTATAAAAGTGTTATAAAAGAAAACACATTCCTTAATGAAAGATAAAACCGACTGATTTTGGATAAGTAATTCCGCTTATGTTTCTGCTGAAGGTTAAGCTAATTTCCGACGAATGTTTATTCAAAAACCAACCTCTATGAAGCGTCCACTTGCCGTTTTTCCTGTGGTGCCTGCTTAATGGGGTTCAACTGTAAATGAATGCACGAACTGGAAACGATATGCCATGCGGAGTTCGAAAGCTCCTCCCTCGTGGGTACACATCCGCTTTTGTTGTGTATCTTCCAGTAAAAGTTGAGAAATTGGAGGGGCAGTTAAGAGTCTAAAGCCCGTTTTCCATATGATCGCTGCGATCGCTGAGATAGAAAGTTTTCTACCTCAGCGATCATTGTCGCTGCAATTGCTGGAGAGTGGTTTCCATATGATCGCTGCGATCGCTGAACTTTTTTGAAGCGACCCTTTTTTTTGCAGCGATATGGAAACCGGGCTTAACTTAACTTAGTATCACGCCGTTAGTAGCAGATTTTAGGGAGCTTTAGCATCAACGACGGCGACGGCAGCGAAAACGTCACTTTTGAAATGAATTCGCCTTTTTTCAAACTTGTCGTGTCTATTCCAATTCGCTGAAAATGTCAAATTTAGGCAAATTTCCTTGCAGCTGAGTTCTTAAGGACCGCACTAAGTTTAGAAAGAGAAAGAAAAATTCGCCGTCGCTTGTTTACGTCCTCCACAAATGGTGAAATTAGGCAATTTCACGCCGTGGTCGTGCAGTGACGGCAAGGAAATGTTCAAAAAAGCGTGACCCACGTGCAAAGTTGTTGTTTATGCTGCTTTTTTTGACGTTCTCGTTGCCGTCGCCGTCGTCGTTGCTAAAGCTCCCTTTCATGTTGCGCAAGGCGCCAGGTCCCTGACTAACTGATTAGCGCTGATCTATTAAGATCATCTAAGGTTAAAATTTTGCTAAACAATTGTATTTCCTTTTCCGTGGGGTTTTTAAAGTATCACCCTAACTGGATCTCAGTGATATCCTCCTAAACAACAACAACAACAACAACAAAACCTTTTTCTTCAAATTTGGCTTCCCCCACCCCCCTTAAACCTAGATAAAATAGACATTGGAATGCAATTGCGATATTTCCCAATGGCTGATTGGTCTACTAAGTTGACTCTTAAGATTTTGACGTTGAAATCTTTGTTCTCAGTCTTGTCGCTAATATTCGACTCTAGCCTTTTCCAGGCGTTCAAGTAGCGGGGACAGCGCAAAGAAAAGTGAGCCCATTTCGCGCCACTCTCCGCTTTATGCCTGGAAAAGGGAAGTTCAATCCATGAAGGGCATATGTCACTGAAACGACCTGTGACAATGCTTCTAAACTATACTGGTTGCAAAGAAGATGAAATTTGAATGGATGTGCTCCCAAACACAATCAAATTTCGTTTTCTAGTTTTGTCAGTCAATTGATCGCTTGCAACCTCTTTGATTTTTTTAGTTACCATTTTTTGAATTGAGAGGCCGTTTTACCGGTTTCAAGTGTAGAGGCTAGTACGGAAAATAACAAAATTATTGATCAAGGATATGCTTCTATGAAAAAGACAAGGCATCAATGTTCGCATGATGATTAACATCCATTCAAAAGAAGTTAGTAGGATTATGTTATTTCCGTTTATATCGGATTTTTTCAAAGGATGCAAAGCAATTTTGCTATTGTAAAGGAAAAGTGGGAGTAGCCTGAACTGACATGAATTTTTTTTTTAACAATGATCACAATACAATCACGGGGCGCCCACACAATGTGTTTGTAACCGATTGTAATATTTTTACAGTAAATGTACTGGATTTACAATTTGCTTCACCTACAGCGATATATCGCTTAGTATGTATATAAATCAAAGTTAAAAAAAAAACGTTTAATTACCTTGCCTATGGTATATTGTCGTCCTTTTGCCTTAAAAGCGGTTTTTCGAGCGATTTTGAAGGATTTTGAGCTCTCCGTTTTTTGTTTTTTTCAAACCTTAGCGACATATCGCTGTTGGTGACGCAAACGGTTAATCCAGTACATTTGTACAGGTAATCACATGATTTCGAATGCAATTTGGAATAAATAAGCACGAGTAAAGTTTTTCAAAGGCTAACAAAATTGCACGAGCCCGTAGGGCGAGTGCAATTTGGGGTCTTTGAGATAAATTTACGAGTGCTTATTTATTTCAAATTGCACGAGAAAAATCATGTGATTACTTATTAATAATATTCATGAAAAAATTGCGAGTTAGCTTTAAAATCTCTTTGATAGGGGGTCAACATGCGTAAACTACGTGCAAAAATAAATTATTTAAATGTTGCAAATGTCATCACACGTGCAGTCAAAACAACATTTTGCTCGATGTTTTTAAAGTTTGCAAGCTGCAGAAACGGGCTGAACAGTTCATGGAATTGTTCAATGTGTTTGAATTAGATTCTGACTTATTACCTCGAGTTTTCCGCTCTTTCAGAGAATTTCTTCTTGCTCTCTGATACTTGCCACGACGCTTGCCACGGCCAGCCAATTCAAGCGAAGCGGTTTCGCTTTGTCCTCCAACACCTCTTTGGACGAACTAAATTCTCGGTCACGTACAATGGACAGGGTGCAGCCTTTGTTCTTTAACTGTCTATCGAGCGATGCCATCATTACCTCAAGGCTTTCTGGTTCATAATCTTCACCTTTTTATTGTTTACTTTGGCGTAGAAATGCTCGACCAAAGTGTTAAGCTCAGCCGGCTCATAATTTTCTATTTCATCAGTAATTTCCTTATCTACGCACCAATTCTTCTAAACAGAGAGCCAAAAACCAGTGCTTTTCGCAGTGTTTTCGTTTTTAGAGCAGTTTTTCAGCTCCTCTACAGTTGTTTCCGTCGCAAAAGCAAATGTGCTGCAAACGCCAACCATTGCTGTTTTTGCTCGAAACTGGTCCGCAGCGAATCCAATTTTGCGCCATTTAGATGGCGCATTTGATTGGCTCTCAGTGAGTTCCTTTGGTTATTAGCCATTCAGAATGTCATGTTTGTTACTCTTGTCTGCACTAAATTACCTTTTTTCTGCACTCAATTACCTTTTTTTTGCATCGTGTTACCTAAAAACTGCATTCCTTTTAGCCAATCACAATCGAGAAATTTTTTCATGTATATTATTAACTATAAAATATAACAATCGGTTACACACAGATTGTGTGGGCGCCCTTTGACACAATATACTAATTAACAACATGTCCCTATAGTAAGGTCATAAGAAAATCAGCGGTGTAATGGCAATTTTTAAGAGATCCTCTTTTCAAATCGAGGTATCGATTTATACTGTGTAAATATCTTTTTAATGTTTAGATTTTTAAAGGAGTATATAATCCTCCTTTTGTAGATCCAAGGTAAAAGTATATATATTGAGGCTTTAATAAGTTTAAAAGTTATAAGCAACTGCAAAAGTGTAACAGGTTTTAAAAGTGTCGTCATGAGCCTCTACCAATAGCATATATCTGCCTTTACAGTACATAATCGAGGCGTTAATCCACAAAAAAGAAGTCTCGTGCAACTATTATAAACATAACGTTTTTTAATGCATGTTTATAGTATAAGCATGATAAGTAGTGTGTATTAGATGGAAATTTCCCTGGTTGGCCTAGCTTTCTGATAGCATGTATTTTTGGTAACATGTTACGTTAAGGAACACTGTCGCGAGAAATCCAAAGATTTAGTTGTAACGATGGAAATATTACATGAATTTACTTGCTTTGTGAAGATTTACTTTATGTGCGTGTTCTCTTTTGACGTGAACGAAGGTAAAGGAAAGGACAAAAACTACGAGGTGATTGTGGCGTCTTAGATATATAACTTTTTGCTCTCCTTTCATTGATTCACTTGAAAACCATCCCTTGGTGTTGTTATCTACGCTATTACAGACCAAAATAAACTAATAACAAAAACTTAACTGCACATTCATGATTGCAAAAAAATCTTTGGTAAGGATTTCCATGACCGTGCCTCGGGCGCAAGTCGACTTCGTGAACGCCGAAGTCGTGAGCGACGCAACCGGAAACGGGGTTTGAGAAAGTTTATGGGTTGGGAGAAATCCCGACCCCTCCTTGCTTCTCCCTCACAACGACTTAAAAGTTCTATACGGTATTCAAGATTTCATTCAAATCTCGGACGTTGTTCATTTCAGTATTGTGGACAGCTGGTCACGCTTTAACGATAAGCACGGCTGTATGGGTCACTGTAAGGAGAGTCATTTTCTCAATAAAATTGATTTCTTTTGACAAATACAATCAAAACCCGTTAATACGGACACTAAAGGGTCCATAGAAAGTGTCCATATTAAGCGGATTGTTGTTACAGTAAAGCGACACCTTTTATTAGAAGAAAATGCTAAAGAAATAAAGAGGGTCTTCAATTTTCAATCTTCAATCTTTCTTTATTCACACTATATAAGGTGTATGTAAGTAGGAAATAAACTTGCTAATAAATAATGATTAACTGATTTATGAGTGCTTCAGCTTTGTCAACGGCAACAACAACAATCTATAACAATGGGAATCATCTCGGTAAATGTTCATGACCTGCAATGGGAAAACAAAACGTACAAGCTAAAGAGGTCTATTACGGACCTTACGAAAATGATACGGCGACTGCAACTGGAATACCCCAAACAGATCTGTTTTGTCTTTGTTCGTTTTGCTTTGTTCTGTTTTATATTTAATTAATTATTTTTTTTCTGGCACAGTTCTTTGCCGTCCCTGCACAACTACGACGTGAAATGACCAAAGTTTTACTTTAATTGACAACTGGAACGGCAAGGCGAAAAAAAAATCACTGTCTCTTACTGACTCGGACGCGGTGCTCTCTTTTCAGCTACCAACTGATTTCCCTTCTGTGAGGTAACCGGGCGACCTACAATAATCGTGAAAAAGTGGAAAGAATGCAAAGTCTACTTTTAGCAACGTTTTCATCGGCGTGGCCGTGTCGGATCGTAAGGTCCCTATTCACGTACGCAACCCCGTTCCCAAAAAGAAGAAAAAGGAGAGAGAGATTGGGACCAGAACAAGGTTGCCACTGAAGTCTAATCGACATTTCTTTTATTACTTAAGAAGTTTTAGTTCAGAAACCGAAACGTCTAGAAGCGAATCATTTTATTTGTCTCGGAATGTAAAGGAAAGAACTGTTTTTTTTCCGATTGTTTCAGCTATTCAGTCAACAATAAGAACAAGAAATTTATAAGAGAAAGAATCGACTAGATAATGGTTACCTAGAATAACGTGACAGCTAATTGAACTAGTCATAACTGAAAAGTTGATACTATGTTACTTCGAAAAAAAAATGTCACAGGCAATGTCAAGAAAAGAGGCCCATGGAGTGACTGATTTATTGATTTACCTCAATTCAGTAAACAGAAATAAGAGAGAGATGCACGGCAGTAAGAGCACCACAAACTAGTACGATTAAGGAGCACAACGTGCACGTACGTCACATGCTGAATTTCAGAGAAAAACACCCAGGCTGAGTATTTACGGCTTTGACGAACACTTGATCAACTATAGTTTAATACTATTCTTTACTTAACCTACGTGTAGCCGACCCCTCCGCCCCGCTGACCAGGGGCGGATCAAGGATTTTTTTTTAGGAGGGGGTGTACTCGTCTCTTGCTCTACTTCAACACCAATAAACCACATAGTTTTTTTTTGCAGAATACCAGTTGTATTAGAAAACCGCAGGTCATCTCGGGGGGGGGGGGGGGGGGGGGGGGGGGCGCACCCCCTGCACCCTCCCCCTAGATCCGCCCCTGCTGACGTAGACTATTCTCTACTCAAAAAACAACAAAACGCCCGTGAATTCAAACACATTATCATCATGCAAGAGAACATAATTATAAAATAGTTTACAATAAATTGGTTTAACGTAGTTTAAAACATTTTACAGCAATATGCATATGTTTTCATCTCTAATGTTTGACAAATGTTTCTACGATCCGAATTTCAAAGCACAAGCGTTCGAGTTTTATAAAAAGTTTGTTCCTGATAACGGTTTCCTTATAATCGCCCTCGCACATTGGCTACCTAAACATGTACAACCATCATGGCTCCCCTCCCCCACCCCCATTTTTTCTATCAAAATTTTGCGACATAATTAAGCCATTTCCCAGTGGCCCCAAGCCTATAAGTGCGAAGCTGTTGATATGAAAATAATATTTTATTCTCACGGAATTAAAAGTCGTTTGCACAAGAAACGTTTAGTACTTAGCCTCGTTTTGTAAGGGAGAGTTTTGGAAATTCAAAAATAGCCTACATCATATGTTACACAAACAATGACAATAGAAAATTACAAGCACCGGTAGCTACTCTCTTCAAGAAACTGCTTCGTTTCCTTATGACCAAACTTCTCAGCACATGCCGCTGCTGTAACGCCTTCCTTATCAACAGTAAATAAATCGGCTCCATTATCCAGTAACAGGCGGACAACTTTCAGGTGCCCTGAACCTGCAGACACGTGCAGTGGTGTGTCTCCATTGCTATCAACCGCATTTACATCACTGCCTTCAAGAATCAACCTTCGCACTGTGCGGTACTTACCAAAAGCCGCAGCTGTATGGAGAGGGATGCTACCTTCCGAGTCTCTTAAGCTGATGTTTGCCTTATATTCTAGCAGCAGCGAAACCATGTTGCAATTGGATTCTTTTGAAACCAAGTCATCACAAAAGGCAGAAGCAAGATGCAAAGGAGTGCTTCCTTCATTGTCTCTTGCGTTGGCATCAGCTCCATGTTTAAGAAGTACTCGAGCAATTTTCGTTCGATCAAAAACAGCGCAGATGTGAAGAGGTGTACATCCTTTATCGTCTCTAGCTTCGAGATTACTAAAGACAAAACTTTCATGTAAATAAAATGTAAAGCAGCAGAAATTAATATTAAACTGAGAAGAAGAACTGGACTGCAATTAACATTGATGGTGCATTCGATTGACCTTATTTTGGAACAGAAATGTACTTATCGAGGATTATTCACGCAGGAACAGTCTTTCCTCCGGAATAGAAAGACAGACGATGTATAAGCAACGGAACGGCTTTTCCCCAGTGCTATAATGACCGCCGTGTAGAGTAAAATTTCGTCCACTAGATCATTACAAGCAGTTTTTAATGTTTATGCACTTTTAGCGCTTTTACGCAAACAATATTAAATAGTATTTTCTTGTTTTCGAGTTTTATGGAAACTTAGTAGGTGTGATGGGAGATTTCCATATTCTTTTGTTATTATATTAATGATGATGATCACTATAGTATAAATATAGCGCCAACGACTGGTGTTTCTCGTCGGCAGCGGGTCAGTGGAACGGTTATAAAATAGATGAACCCATTTAAGGCTTGCCGGTGTATCGGAGGATAATGCCCTTGGCGGAAGGAAAGGCTTCAAAATCTCAGTTTCCTGGAAGCCTTACTTCATCTAGGGTCCGGTCATACACTCTCCGTTGGAAGGGGTTGATTTACTAATTATTCTCTGTATTCCTATTCCAGAATATTTATTATAAGGTCAACTGAACGTACCGTATGTTAGCGCAAAAAATGGTGCATTGCGTGGCTGATCATAATTTATGATCAAAACGTTGAACTTTGGACAGTCACAGTGGTTTTGATAGGCTACGAGTAGCTTTATACATGTATCGTTCTACTGCCTCTGCCGCAAAACAAGCTTTTAAAACAGTCATCCACTGATAA
Source organism: Porites lutea (assembly GCF_958299795.1). Lineage (NCBI taxonomy): Eukaryota > Metazoa > Cnidaria > Anthozoa > Scleractinia > Poritidae > Porites > Porites lutea. The sequence continues at coordinate 8,553,438 of NC_133213.1, read as the reverse complement.
GATATAAATCTTTGCATCAAGCAAAGTGTGTGTAGGACTAAATTAGCTATTTGTCTTACCTTCCGTGGCTGATCATGATTGAGACCCACTCATCCTGGAAAGCAGAATACCATGGGGGCTCGGTATCAGCTGGATCCGGGTACAGGAAGTCATAGGCATCATTATAGCTGCAACCCGCGTGGAGAGGAGTGGAACCTTTATAATCCATTGCGTTTTGATTACCGCCGTGTTTTAAAAGAGGCTCCACAAGCCAATAATGATGGAAAGATAATGCATTGTGAAGAGGTGTGCATCCCCGTTCATCTTCAACATTCACTTCTGCTCCATGAGCAACAAGCATCTGCACAATATCTTGCGCACCAGAACAACTCGCCATGTGCAGGCACGTTCTACCCTGCAAGTTTCTTGCATTAACCCCGCTGCCTTTCTTAATGAGGAGCTCTGCAATTTCATACCTATCCTCAGCCACTGCAATGTGAAGTGGGGTGTTTCCTTGCTTGTCTCGGGAATGAATATCGGCCCCAGCGTTCAAGAGAATACGTACATCGTCTACAGAAAAAGCTGACGGATCATTAAACATTGACGAAATTCTTGGATTGTAAATGGCAAGGTGAAGGGGTGTGTTACCATAAATGTCTGATTTTTGCAAGTCTGGTTTGAGTTTTAGCAAGAAATTGCTCCTGTGATGAACTAAACTAACATGCAAGGGTGTCTGTCCTCTTTTGTTAACAGCACATACGTCAGCCCCTCTATCCACGAGATGTTGTATCATCTCCTTGGTTCCGCTTGCTACTGCCCTGTGTAAAGGAGTTTCTCCGTTCTTGTCTCTCGCCTCTAGATCCAATCCATGGTACAACAGGTCGTCAACAGTAGAAACAAACTGGTGGCCTGCAGCAAAGTGAAGGATTGATCGACCAGTTTCGTCATCGATTGCGAACTTATCGCCTCCGTGTTCAATATAGTATTTTACAAAGTCCAAGTAATAAAAGTCAAACGAGTAATCTAATTTGAACATCGCACCAAGAAGTGTCCGTCCCCTGTAATCTTTTAAATTGATGTTGCTTCCATGACCTATCAACAGTTTAACAGATGAAAGGCAGCCTATTCCTGCTGCTAAATGAAGAGCAGTTCTGCCTGTTTTATCAACAGCTTCGATGCCACTTCCGTTCTGTATCAAAACCTCTAGGGCATCGTAGTTTTCTCCAGCAGCTGCAAAGTGAAGAGGCGTCCAACCGTGGTTATCTGTTGAGTTAATATCAGCGCCATGGTGAATTAGTAGCTCAATGGAGTTAGGATGACCTTGATAAGAAGCTGCATGTAAAGGAGTGCGATTTTCTCTGTCTAGAGCTCCCACGTGCGCACCTTTATCAAGAAGCATCTTCACGATATCTGGCCCCCCTGCCAGTTGATGTAGAGGTGTTTCTCCGTTGTCATCAGTAATATTTACGTCACAGCCATATTCTAGAAGAAGCTCGCAGATTTCCACATCGGAAGAACGCAGACGATGAAGAAGACGGAAGATTCCGTGCTGGTCGTTGGCGTTTACTGAGGCTCCATGTTCCAGCAAAGTTTTCACGTTCGATACTACAGAGTCGTCTATGGCCTTCATAAGTGGTGTCTCACCACATTTGTTCTTTGTATTGGCAGTGCTACCACACTTCAAAAAGAATTCAACCAATTCATTGTTGTTCGTATCGGCTGCTTTAAACAGAGGTGTCTCACCTAAAACATCTTCGGCCTCCACATCAGCACCATTTTGTACCAAAAACTGAGCAAGTCCGTTGCGATTGAAGCTACGTACAGCGGCATGTAAAGCTGTATGTTCATCCCTACCGCATTTCTGATTGATGTCTGCACCACACTGAAGCAACGCTTCAGTAAGTTTGCGTTGGCCTTTCATGACCGCAAGGGAAAGTGGAGATTCTCCTAGAGGAACTTCAGTGTTTACCACACAGTCGAGTTCGAGTAGTAAGCTAATAATTTTCTCTTCCTCGCAGTCTATCGCACAAAGTAGTGGAGATTCAAATCTGTTATTTAGAGCATTAATATCTGCACCGAAGGAAAGAAGAAGCTTAAACATTTGCATGCTGGTTTGTTTGTGCTTTTGCAAAAGGAGATGAAGGGATGAATTTCCATCTTCATTTTTTGTATTGGCGTCCAGGCCGTTTCGAAGAAGATGAGATACTAACTCAAAATCCATGCGACAAACGGCCGACGTCAGAATCGTGTCTCCACTTTTTAGACGGAAATCTTCGATGACACCGAGTTTGTCATGATCAAGTAATTTAAGAACATCAACTAAGCCATATTTGGCAGCAAGATTGCTTAAAGCTCTAAAGGTACCACTGTTCAAGGGTGAAACATTAGCCCCTCCTTCTATTAGAAGTTTCGCCACTTCACCTTGGCCTGCACGCAGGGCAGCATATAGAGGGCATATATTCCCCCAGTAGTGTCTATCTTCCCACGAATTTGACTCCATTTGCCTTTTTCGGAGACGTTCTTCCCTCGAGGCAACATTTCCATTAATGTCGGCTCCGTGGTCTAGGAGTAACCTCACTACATCACAATGTCCGGCGTATGCTGCCTCTTCCAGAGGTGTTAGTAACGAATCAGTTTTGCTATGGATTACATTTGCAGATACACCATTGCTTAAAAGAAATTCCACAGTAGCTCTTAAACCCTCCCTGGCAGAGGATTGTAACAAGTCGGCCTCATAAAACCCTAATAAGTTTGGATCGCTTGAAAGAAAGGACTCGCTGCCTTTGTCAATCAGAAACTTGGCAGTGGTAACATGACCTCCCTTTAAAGCACAGTGCAGAGCCAAAAAACCGTCCTTGTCTCTTGCGTTAATACCAGCGCCTCGGTCTAGAAGATAATTAACTGTGTCAGTTTGTCCCTTTTCAGCAGCCACATGCAATGGCGTTCTTCCATTCATATCACTTGCCCGAATGTTAGCTCCATGTTCTACAAGAATCATCACCAACTCTAAACACGATGCCAAGTGAAGGACGGTTGTTCCACGAACAGTCTCAGCTAATACATTTCCATAATGTTCAAGAAGGAATTTAACAACTTCTGTATGGCCTCCTTTAGCGGCAGAATGCAATGGCAACCAGGCAATTTCGTTTCCTTTCTCTAATTCTCCTCCATTTTGCAGCAAAACGCGGAAAGCCTGCAGGTGTCCCTTTTCAGCAGCTAACATTAGAGGAGTGTTATCAAAGGGACACGAATCGTAATCAAAGAAAGGATTTTGTGGGAAGCCATAGGAACGCGTTAATTCGTTAACATCGGCACCATTTTCGATAAGCAGACGGACACAATCTGTATGACCATTTAAGGCAGCAAAATGTAAAGCTGAGTAACCATTTCTATCCTTTTGCAAAACATTGACACCACGCTCGATTAATCGCAAAAGATTTCTTACTTTTCCACCCTCAGCAGCATAATGGATCGAGGTACGTTGTTGGTCATCAAGCCATTCTGGAGAGCTACCTCGTTCAATAAGAAATTCAAATACTTCCTCGTCATTATATTTCGCAGCCAGCATAAGAGGAAGCGGACCTTTACCTGACCAATGGTTCTCTACAGTTGTAAGCTGCTCACCGCAATCCAGCAGTCTACGAAGGTGGTGAACCTTTCCTTCTTTTGCAGTGACATGAATCAGAGACTGGGAACGAAACTCGCTACAGATTGTTTCAACAAGCTTGAAAATCTGCTTATGTCTTGAGGACTTGTGCAGCATTAATACCGTCCACAGTGACTTACCGGGAAAGTGCAATGAGCTGCTTTTGACTTTGACATTCACTGCTATAATACTGTCAAGTTTGCTTGGACTGTTCTCCTGGATCGCCGTAAACGTTTCTACATCTCCTTCAATGCAAGCTGATTGCAGGCGGCTCAGGCCACTGCCATTGTCTGGTGTAATCAACGCATCAAAGGCCAAACACTTCAAGGAAAGCTGGGGGAAAATTACCAAAAGAACCCAATTACATGCTATGCAACTTGTGTCAACAACTATTCCTGTCAACCGTGCAGTTTTCGGATTTCGTGCGCCTAATAATGGATTTCAAGTCAGTAATCAGAATACTTTTGGGCACTTCTAGGAACTTCTTGAGTTGTAAAACTGTTTAATTGTCGCCTACGTGTTTCGTGTGACTAGTGCACACAGTTTTAGCTACAACCGTGGGCCCCAAAGCATTACAAATATGTCACACCTTGCAAAATAATTCTTTGCCTATTTCTTAGACGTATAACAACGAGGTTTGCAGTTCCTATAGCCAAATCCGTAAGTGTTTTGTGTTCAATGTAAACTTAAGTTCGTTTTTAGGTATTTATACAGCTACTCTTAGTTGTATTGCAATATATAGATTTAGCCAGGGCTAAAAGCGAAGCTGTCGTTAACTACATACTTATAGACAAAAAAATAAAAAAAATCGCGTAATGCTAAAAGGCGACGGCAATAAGAACGGCAACAAAATGAAAAGATCTAAATAGCAAAAAACAAATTTGCACGTGCAGCACACTTTTTTGTACATTTTTTTGCCGTTGTTTGCACGAATAAAACGTGAAACTTCCTAGTTACACATTATTTTTATAGAGGAATTGTCGTATGTGCTCACCAAACATTTGGTTGCTTATTTTCTGCTCGCTTTTATTTTTTTCGCTGCCGCTCATTTTCTCATTTACTCTGTGCGTCTATGAAATTTCATCTTTTTCTTCCAACCAAATTCGTCTCTTTTTTTAATCTTTCACCCTAGCTCTTTCTCTCTTATCCACGTGACTGTAGCCATCAAAATTAACGTCAAAAAGACTCGACTTTGATGTTGTTTTTTTTTTCTCTGTAAAAGACGGGTGGCCATGATATCTCCCGCCAAAAATACCTCGAGATGCCTGTGGTGTCATACCTGTTAATTGAGTTATTTTACATTGGTATACTCGAGGTGCGGACGGTCGGGCGTACGGTCAGGTGATTACCAAAATTTTCCGGATGGGTTGTTTACCAAATTTTCTTAGGTATGGTGCTCCGCTTCGTGCGCGCGTGGAGCTCCGCTAAAACTCCCTGATGAATGGCTTCGTATATTTTACTGTCAATGAAAAATAAATTGGCAAGAGCTTGAAAACCAACCACAGAGAGAGGAAAACATTAAGGTTAGCTTGAGTTGTACTTTAAGTAGGAGCTATTTTGTTCGCTGTTAAGCTTTTTCAAAGTGGCAATTTTATACCCCTTCCTTCCTTTTCCGCCGGAAAATGCAGTTTCCAGTATTACTAATTCTCATTATAACTTTTTCTAATATTACACGAAAGATGATCTGAGGAATGTCTCGGTATCTATTATAAGTAAATTTCAAAAACTCATTAATAATTCAAGAAGAAAAACAAAAGAAATCAAAGGAGTGTCTTAGTATACATCTGATATAAATGTCGACCCTAGTGGAGGTGAAGAACAAAACACCATTAGAAGAGAAGTCGGTGCTCATCTTCACAGCCCAGGTTGCTCAGCTAAGGACAATATGGGCTGTGGAGGTGTGACAAGTTTAAAGAACTTTCAAGCCGAGACCAATTGAAAATAGCACTGAAGAAGAGGCTCTGTTTCAAGTGCCTTAACGAAGGGAATTTCAAATACCATTGTCCTGAGGGAACTGTCATATGTTAAGTGCAAGCTTAAGGTTGTGTTGAGGACCGTAACACGTCGACCCCACAGAAACAGTCAAAGAGATCAGAGCAATAGCACAGCTTCTGTTGCTCTAGCAACTAGGACCGGAAAGAAGCGCGTCTGTTTAGGGGTCGATCCTCTTACAATTATTAAGCTGATAGGAATAAAAGGCCGAGAAGCGGCTTGGGGAAGAGGAAGAGTTGTAGAAACCTATGCCCCATTAGACAATAGTAATGAGATGACCTTATGTAAAGAGCAACTTTTGTCAAGCTTGGATCAGGGGGCTCAAAACGTGATTACGAACTGCAGGGAGTGACGGGTACCAAGAAAGGTTAGGGGTATGTGATAGACATTGTGGTGACTTCTATGGATAACAAAGTCTCAGAAGAGTTGCTGAACGTCAGGACTGTCGTGCAGATACCAGTGTCCTCCAGTTGCATTCCACGAAAGAATGACATTTCAAACTGGGCTCACTGAGAGATGTAGAGATGCTGGAGTCTGGTCGATCAGATGTCGGCCTAATAATAGGTACTAAAGAGAAGACTACACTTTTTAGTCCCTGGGGTGGACAGTTATGGGCCCTTTGAGTGAGGAAAGATTTGATGAACGTTGTTCTGTCAACTTTGCCCGCTTAGGCAGCAAGTGGTTTGACGCCTCGCGCGCGCCCGTTCTTTCTTACGCCCATGTTAAACCACAGGCGGCCCAAACTCACGTTGCGAGGGAAGGGTGTAATGTAATTTACATAACATAGGTGACGCGCCGATGTCGCGTTACAGGCGACCGTTGAAAATATAAGAGACTTTGTATGAGAAATATATTACTGAGATCTGCGCACGCTAAATAACGCAAAACCTTACTTTTTCTTAAATGAATTGAATAAAAAAGACTTACCTGCAATGTATTCCACTGCGTTTTGGTGTCTGTTTGTCGTTTTACTGTTTTTTTGGCTTTATTGCGTAACCACTGTTACTCCTTTCATAGAACGAAGTGAAGGCTGGTCACTTCGATCTGTGTCGGGGTCCTGAACCAGTCGCAACAAGAAGCCGTTTTTTTCGCCGAAATTCAAATCCGCTGCAAATTTTTCAGCTCGGGCCTAAGAGGGAAACCTCTTCTACCTGTCTGGGAGATCGGCTCGAAAAAAGATCCATAATTTCCCCATTAACGACGGGTGACAGGGCGGAAATGACACGTCAACTAGGCTCTTGCACTGTGAAAAAGCGAGTGCTTGCACCCGTCGTGTAAGTGCTAATTGTCATAATGCAAATTAGTTAGTAGGCGCAACAGTGGTCACAGGTACTGGACGAAAGCCAGACGTGCCTCGAAGTCCGGCACAAATGGCTCGATTTAATGGGGAAATTATGGATCTTTTTTCGAGCCGATCTCCCAGACAGGAAGAAGGTTTCTCTCTTAGGCCGGAGCTGAAAAATTTGCAGCGGATTTGAATTTCGGCGAAAAAAACGGCATTCTTGTTGCGACTGGTTCAGGACCCCGACAGATCGAAGTGACCAGCCTTCACTTCGTTCTGTGAAAGGAGTAACAGTGGTTACGCAATAAAGCCAAAAAAACAGTAAAACGACAAACAGACACCAAAACGCAGTGGAATACATTGCAGGTAAGTCTTTTTTATTCAATTCATTTAAGAAAAAGTAAGGTTTAGCGTTATTTAGCGTTCCCAGATCTCAGTAATATATTTCTCATACAAAGTCTCTTATATTTTCAACGGTCGCCTGTAACGCGACACCGGCGCGTCACCTATGTTATGTAAATTACATTACACCCTTCCCTCGCAACGTGAGTTTGGGCCGCCTGTGGTTAAACAAACATCCTGACTCTGTGGTGGTATGCGGTGGTGATCTGAATCAACTGGACCTACAACACCTTGAGGCGTTAAGTAGCTGGAACGCGCTCGTTGACATTCTCACAAGGGGCGACTCGCACCTCTATAACTGCTTAAAAAATCGTCCAGATCTTTTTGAAAGGTGTTATCCTATTCAAATCCTCATTAAAACCGACCAAAAAGGAGTAGTTCTGCCGGCACGCAATAAACTTAGACCGCTCCGACGAAAGGTAACAATCCGTGACAGTAGAGAACACCGAAAACAAGCATTGTATCTTGCTTTGTCGCCTGAGGATTGGTCCGAGTTGTTAAGGTCAACAAATGTTGATGCATCGGTCTCTCAACTTAAAGCAAAACTCATCACCTTAATGGACACGTGCCTGCCCCTTAAGACGGTTACAATGTCCTCCAGGGATCCCACGTGGATGAGCTGTCTGGTAAAGACACTACTGAAGAAAAAAACTAGGCTTAGTTGCAACAATAAAGAACAATTAGCGACAATTAACAGGCGTATCTCTCAGCTGATTTGTGAAAATAGGACACATCTCGCCGCTCCTGTGGGAAGTGGTGGTTGGTGGAAAACCGTAGAAGACATCACACAACGTCGCACCTACTCAAACTCTGTTGTATTAGATAACACCTTTGCCAACCAGTTGAATGATTATTTTAATGAACTTTGTACGGACCTGAATTACACTGCACCAGTAGATGTGGTTATCGGGAGCCAAATCGAAGTACATGAGATTCCTGAGAGGCTTGTTTGGAAAAGTCTTAGCAACATCAAACAAACGATTACGGGTCCTGATAGCATCCCATTTTGGGTTTGGAGGGAACATGCTGAGATTTTAACACCAATTCTCGGTCATATTTGGAATTTTTCTCTGCGCACGCACACCTGGCCGAATATCAATCCGATACCCAAGATTGACATACCCAAAGAAGAGTCCGACCACCGCGGCATAAATATCATTCCGGTTATAGCCAGGGCGTTTGAGAAAGCTGTTCATTATATACATACCGAGATTTACGCGTCAAAAAGCATCGAGATAAAAATAGTCTCTTCGCGCTAGAGAAGCCAGCTGATTGGTCATACCATTTTATTCACTAATGAAAAACGACGTATCGACGTTCTGATTGGCTATATCATTATTTTCACTAGTGAACAAAACGGTGTCGCTCGCTCGCCGCTCCTCTTGACTGACAAAAAGCACATTTCTAAGAGTTTAGGCGCATTTTTCTTTAGAAAGATGGCTTCAAATAAGACTAACAGTTTTCAGAGCCTATAGATTCATCAGTAGAAGAGTTCATAGACGGACAGGAAAATCACAACACCAAGAAAAAGACCAAACACGATGTTGCTCTGTTCCACGAATTTCTTGTTTTGAAAGGCGAGACGAGACAAATGGACGAATTGACTCCTCAAGAGCTGAACAAGTTTCTCAGCGAGTTCCTTATAACGATTCGCAAAAAAGAAGACAACGAGGAATACGAGCCCATCGCTAGCTTTGAGCGCCATTTGAAGAAAAAAAAATATGGACTTTGCCTAATGAAAGACGTCCAGTTCGAGCAAACTCGGAAAGCGCTTCGTCAAAGCAAAGGGATCTAAAACGGAAAGGCAAAGGCAACAAGCCTAATGCCGCTGCTGCTTTAAGTGAGGAAGATATTCAAGTTCTGTATGAAAAGGATCTCTTGGGACGTTCCACGGCAGAAGCGCTTTTAAGCACGGTGTGGTTCAACAACACAATCCATTTCGGGTTACAAGGCTGCAAGGAGCACAGAGAAATGTGTTGGGGAGACGTAAAACTTTGTCAAACTTCCACAGGGCAGGAGTACCTCGAATTCAATAAAAAAGAAACCAAAACTCGCTCAGGAAACGATCCTCGAAAAGTATATAAGAACCACTGCACCGAAAATGTTTGCTGTGTCGAGCAACGAGAAATGTCCAGTAAAGGCCTACAAAGTCTAGGCAGAAAAGCGACCCGCCGGGGGGCTTGTACTTGAAAATTGCCCTCAAATACAAAGTAAAACAAAGAAAAACGGTAAATTTCCTTCCAAGAAGAAGGCTAGCCCAATCGATTTTTAAAACGCAAATTTTCCTCCGTACAAAAGCCCCTCAAAAAATAAGCCCCAATGAGCGATAAAGACATTTATTATTATTGCCCCCGCAGAGATTTCGCCCAGAAGGCGAAATCCCCAGGAGGCACCCTAGTAACTCGCGCGTACATTAAGGAAAGTACTTACAGTTGAAGTATACAGTCAGTAGGGCAGAAAAAAATCTCGATTTGCTTGAACAGGGGCCGCGAGGAATCGGTAGGTAATGATGACGTTTCTATTGTTTGCGCCCGCAAGTACGAAATGTTTAAGATGACGTAAAGAGAGAAAATCCCGAAGGGACCCCTTAGGTGGATTTTGTGACATTCACTGTGCAGTCATACTTCGATACTCTTTTGCGTTACGTGTTATCATTGACATTCTGTGGAGCAGTTGTTTTGAAAGTTATGGACCAAAAGACACTCGTTAAGCGCAGATGAAGTTATAAGGTGCGTATAACAGAGTATATATATAACTGAACACTTGGAGAGTTTGCCAGACACGAGTTCACAAATCTTTGATTGGAAACCTTGCCAGGCCCTCTTTCTCTCTCTTTGAGCGGAATAAGACTCAGCCCCAAGCAGGCAACACGAGTGGATCAACGGCTAGCTTATCACTAGCAGAACGATGGACGATTACAGAAATTCACCGACAATCAAATTCTGTGCTAGACTTATTCCCTACTCACAGATGTCCTTCCGCTATAAAGTTTAAAATAAGACTAGAATGCTCGAGCGTGAATTGATCAAACGTCCTTTTAATTTCTAAGGCTTACTTTACGACAAATAAAATGAACTGAATGTAAGAAGTGAAAGAGAAATAGCGAAAAATTCAACTTCTAATTAAATCTTTTCTTATGGTTTAGAATGAACTACTCTCGAAACTGAGAATGTTTTGATCAAAGCTGTGTAAAATGGAACCTTGCGTTTCCTGTATTTATCTCACCTATTGTATGAAATATGTGTGAAGATCTTCATTATGAATCGGACGAGTATATTTCAAAGAGCTGGTTATTATTATTATTATTATTATTATTATTATTATTATTATTACAAGTGATACCGGTAAAAGTAAATTATAATTATTTCACACTATATAAAGCTTCGAGTTTAAACCTTAAATAATTTGATAAAAACTAAGGGTTAGGCTTTTCCGTCTTTCTTCGGTGCCTCAATTCATACGACGAAGTCACGGTTAGAGGTTGTCCATTATAGTGAGAAGTGATGCCATTTGCTTTTATTGAAACGAGTGGATGAAAATTGATCCCTCTTTTTTATATAAAAATCATGTCCAGTCACATACAAAATCAACTATTACAGCTGATTCTTCAGTTGTGGCACAAACCGATTAACAAAATGAAATGGATTTACAAAGAGATAGGAATTGCTCTTACTGAAAAGGAAAAAAAAAACAACTAGCTTAATAACGAACAGCCTGCAAACCACTAAGCTGAAACTTAGGTCATGTTAGGCCCCTTTCAAACGTGGAATTTCTTATGAGTGCCGAACATCTATTTAAGTCGAAGAAAATAATTAAATACGGCATTTGATTCAGACGTCGGATATAATGGTGCCGAATGTAAATCCGTTTCAGTTATAAATATTCCCAGTCTCTAGAAAAATTTTTTACCCAATATGGATAAGGGTTTCTATAACTAGTGTATTATATTCGGCATATGTGAAATGCGACTTCTAAATCAAATGTCGAACCCAAGTGGAATTTTCAACTGTAACTCAGTCGCAGATTCGGCAAAGTCGTATTTAATTTGAAACTGTTGATTCAGACGTCGCATCTCAAAGCAGTTACCTCTCGAATTAAATGTGGCAAATGTGAAATTCGAAGTTTGAACTGGGTAATAGTAACACTGTCCAGTAATATACCATTATACAACTATCCCCCGAAGGGGAGGTGAATAGTTAACAGTTATTCCTCGAGCCCGAATGGGCTCTGAGTCAATAGCCCATGAGGCCGAAGGCCGAATGGGCTATTGACTCATAGGCCATGAAGGCGAGAGGAATAATTGTTTTAGTAAAATTCAACCAGTTGGTCAAAAATATCGAGACAAAACAACTTTAGCTAGTAAAAGCTAGACTTTAATCCTATTTTGCCTATTTTGTGATAGTAAAAAATTCTTCATGATCCTACAAATGACAATTTTATGGGTTTTTTTTGTTCTTTTTTTTTTTACTTTATCAACAAGAAAAATCGGAAATAGTTTAAGCTTATAGAAGATTAAGTTTATTTTTCCACTGACCTTCGTATTAATAGTCTCGGCCGGCCGGCCGGCCGTCCTTTGTTTGACTCCCAGTAGTTTGCCTTCTTGGTAGTAGAGTGGCCGGGAAAAGTACGCTTTACTCCCTACCCCACCCCCTCGGCCTTTTCTTAGTCGCATCTCTCGAAGGGTCGCCCCCACAGTCTGAACGCCTGGAAGAGGCTATTCGACATACTTCAATCGCGTTCTAAACGAACATTTTTGTTTTACAGATAACATTAACGAGAACCATGTTTCTCCTGTCTAGTGACAGGTGGAAGTATTTACATTTTGCAGCGAGAAGGTCCTTCATACATTCACCTTTACACTATATATATGGGACAATGGTACACGGTAGTCCTTGAAGAAAAATTAAGAAGATATGGACTGGAGTTCAAAGAAGTAAAATCAAGAACCCGCTAATCACGTCTACTTCACAATAAGTCTCGTTCTTATAAATTCTTTTCAAGTAAACTGTTATTTGCCCTTAAGAAAATTAAATCAGCTGTGAAATGTACATTGAATTAAGTTAGTGTCCGGATACCTTTAGGAACTTGATATTAGTATAAATTTTTAGATGTATAAATCTACCGGCCTTGTATATGTACAGTGCTAGTGCTATATTCTGGTAATGCTGTACGCTATCAATTCCGTGATGGCGGTGAGTGAAGTGACTGAGTAGCCTGACAGTGTTCGGTTGTAACCTGTTTATACCACCACTAAATAAAACCATTAGCCTGTCAAGTTGTTTAGCGTCGAACGACTAGGGGATTTATATTTGAATATTTTAGGGAAATTTGTACCAGATCTTCGTTTCCTCGCATGCAATCTAGCTCGTTTTTTGTTTTTGTTTTTGTTTTTTCATAAGATTTGTGAAGTATTTGAGTCTTTATATTCTTTGTCATAGCATCTCGGTATGCTGACACATAAAAGCCATAAGATCCTCTAACATTGTCCGCAGTAGGCTGGTGTATCAAATGAGCGCCGCATCGGAGTCGCAAAACGAAATGATAAACGCGGTGACGCTTAATTTAGTAAAATCGATATCAATATGAATTTGGATCCACTCGGAGATTCCAAAGGCCGATTTTTAAAAATGTGATCCTAGATCCTTCAGCTGTTGTTCAGATGTATGTATTTTTACATCATTAACGTGGTAGAATGCAAGCGTCTGTAAGAACAGGGTAATAACCGCTAACAAGACGTCAGACGAGAAAAGACGTCAAAAACAGCGAAGGGGTCTCGACCTGGACGTATGTTCATGCTGGGGAAACCTTCGACAATGCCGGATTCAGACTTTGCGTCAGTTCTCACCTCTACTGATTGTTCGAATTCAGAGATTTTTGTCCACGTTGGGCTTCAATAGAAAATTCTGTCGGTGAATTCTCCATGGTACCAAACAATTGTCATGAGTACTCTCAGTAATATGCCTAAAGGTAGATAATGACGATTTTGACAATTTAACTTCGACTCCACAAGGTTTAGATATGCAAAGGATGCGCTTATCACTTTCTGTTTTACGCGTGTATGTTGTGATATTCAAATCTGTCAGCTCATAAATGATATCAAATGTGCAAGTGCATCAGCTGACTGTGTAACTTTATGCCATAGTGCAACAGTGATTAATATCAGGATATTTGACTTAAAGCCACTACCTACTTTTCTCCATAACTTCATTATGTTGGGATCGTCACTTCCCGCATATTTCTAAATAAAAAAAATTGAGTGGACTACTGAGTTTATCATTGTCTGAACTTGAAATTACGATTACGACAATACCCATTGGCCCTTTTGTCGTTATCTTATAACAGATAAAGGAACTAGTGATAAGGATATTAGAAATGATTTTACGATTTTACACGTACGTGATCCCATCCTTTAAAATAGATGGTTTACTAATATTCCTTTGTTGGTCCTCTATGCGAAGAACGAGGTGGCCGCCGAAATCGTCCGAGTTTAGATGCCGATATTTGTGGGTAATCCCCGGGAGGACTCCCATATAAAAGTGAAGGGACTGCTCGTCGGAAGATTAATTTAAACCCCTAAGGGAGGCCAATGTGGGTGTGGCTCAAGCTTAAACTGACCCCTAAAGAGATTTCTGTGAGGTCAGCGTCACGGGTTTTTTTTTTTTTTTGCAAATTTCTTTATGCACAGCCCTACGCGATACATGAATGAACATATTTAGTTACTTTCCGTCCCAAAAACCGAAGTGAAAACGAAGAAGAGAAAAGATCCCACGTCACTTTCGTATGGGAGTCCCCCAGGGGAAGCAGATCACCATATGTTCCACTTGATTTTTCGTAAGGTCAATGATTACCATCTTTTGAGAGTATTGGCTCTGCTTCACTTAGTTTAGACCGATGGATGACAGGTTTCATGGTGAGAAGTAATGGTGTCCTGACATTCGTGTACTTTTATCGGTTGCGAAAAACCGCGTCAACTTCCACACTTTATTTTCTTGTTACTTTCACTGATTTTGCACGATTCGAAATTAATGTTGAAACTTGACTATTTGCGTGTGCCAACTTCTTTATTAACTGGCTGCGATACAAAAGAAGCCTTGGACACTGGACTGTCTCTTGGAGCGTGAAAACAAAAGCTGATCGCTCTTAATAGGAACAAACAGTCAGTAAGAGGAAAAAACCTTCTAATTGAAATTTCATTGACAAAAGTCTCCAAATGTGGGCTCCTGATCAGTGGAAGGTAAATAAAGGAGAAATAGTAATTCGCCGTTCACAGTCCAGTACGATCGCCTCACGTTAGCGAGTACAACACAGTCTTGGATTCTGGATTCCATTCCATTGATTCTGGATTCCGGGTGCTGGATTCCAGTCTTTTCCAGTGGAACTTGGATTCTAGATTTCATTCCTTAGTGGGGTACTTCAGCTCTTTTCTGGATTCCAAAGCCTTGCATTCCGGATTCCATATCAAAATTTTCCCGGATTCCGGATCCTACAAGCGAAAATTCTCCAGATTCCGGAATCCGAATACCCTCACATGGGGCGAAGTACTAGTCAAACATTTTCTGACCTGTTCACGCATATTTAACTAAGCAGTGGGAAATTTACTTTTCTTCAAACGTTCGATTTTATAATATAATGGATCGCAGTAACTTCTGGTCAATGCAGCTTTTTCAGACGGGACCACATTTCAAGCTAGAAGAGGTTTGGTACTGAAAAGGTATTTTTCCGCCTTGACATAACAGACTTAACATGGGGCAGTGGGAAATTAAATGAAGCTTGGAAAGGTATCTTTTACTTGCTGAACTAATTTTTGAACAATATATATCATCGGCAAAGGGAACAAGGGAATTTTAATATAGTTTTGGTGGGAAAGTGAGGCATATCTTTCTTAAAAGTGGCAAGTGTTTGAATAACTGAGGATTTTGCTGTGACAGCAGCCTGTATCGTCACGCAATGCAAATTGAACATTTGCCTAAATTTGAGTGGAAACCTTCAATTCTGAATCGCGTTGTGCCACAAGTTTTATTGCATAACTTGACAAAATAGCTATTAATCTTTAACTAAAACATGTTTTTAAGTCTAGTTTAGGTGCCTCTTTTGAGAATTTTCTGATGATTTTGAGGCATTTTTTCGTGCAGTTTGCTTTCTTAATTGGACTATCGAAATAAACACGACCAGTTTTTGCTGATTACAGAAAAATAATGCCTAAATGGTATTGGATCAGTAAGAAGAAGTAATATGCTTCCAAATGAGCGCGAATAGTCTAGGATTTGATGACCCGAAGAATTTTAGAGCGATCGTTAAAAAACCTGTATAACAGAGACTAAAATTTACATATTTTAGCCGCTAACGGCCGTCCAGCAATGAACTGCTGGGAATGGCAGTAAATTAAACAATTTCCTCATTCTAACTGCAATTTCGTTATTAGGATGGATAGTAGTGTTGATGGTAAAATTATAAGGCAAAATTTTTTTCGAGCCCAAAATCGAGTGGAACGCTTTTAGGGATACTGCCTTTTAAATCTTTATCTGACTGAAGCCAGACGTAAAGCTCCCAATAAACCCATTAATACTCTTTCAGGCTTGGTCCTCGCCGGGGAACGTTTAAGAAATTTATGAACTTTCGATCTCGCGGGTACCGACTGAACACTATGACCGTACGATTCTCTCCCTGCTAGGAAGGTGTCTTTTCATCGGTCGGGGAAAACACAACATTGTTTACCATTATTTCCATTGTTTTAGGTTAGGGTAGCAAACCATTTGGCTTTTAGCGTTAGAAGAGCTGCTACATGATCTCTCTCCTCAAAATGAAGAAAAACAATATGGCCGTCACATGCATGCTTTTAGCTTTGAATGTTCTCCTTTATTTAACAAACGTTGACCATTTATTTCGGCAATCAAACAGTTAAGTTGAAAAAGGATTTTACAAAAGTCTCAAAAGAAGGCCTTCTTTTCGATTTGAATTTGCAATATCGGTCGATTTACGCAACTTTTAAACCTCTGGCTCAGTTTTCGTTTGCTTCTGCTTGCTTTGAAAATGAAATAATAATTACTAGGGGTAATACAGTGTAAAGATTTGCAGAGAAAAAACAACAAAAACTTGCAGACTTATGGCGATACAATTTTAAAAACAAACTAAAATATTCAAAACGCTCTAATCACAGGACTGATGACGTCATGTCCCTCTTTCGGTAATGAAAAAAATTGTCAGGTAGAACATTGCTTTCCTGCAAATTTTCTCTGCCGTGTGATGAAACGTCAACTCTCTACAGCCCTCGGCCTCGTTTCCCCACTTTTTCGCCCATGTTCATTCCCCCCTTAAAGCTCCACACCACCAAAACCTCAAATGTGCTATTTTATTTTAACACAATGATGAAATCTTGTCACAGCAACCAAAAACCCTAATTCAGCAATGGTCACGTGACTGGTGACGTCATCATCACCCTAGATGTGACATGAGAAGATATTTTATGGCAAATGTTATTCTTTTGTGGTCTGACATTCTTCTACGTATAAAATTGTCAAAGTTATAACAAGGCTTTCAAAAAAAATTCCTCAGAGGATTCTGGGATAATTTTTATAATAATTATAATTTACTTTTATAATTATAAAAATAATAATGATAATAATAATTATTATTATTGTTATTGTTATTAATAATGATAAATCTTTATTTAAGTATCAGAACAATAAGTAATATTTCACAATTTTAAATTATATCGTATTGTTTGCAAATTAAAAACTAGATATATGACAACAATGGTAACTATTAAAATCCAATTTACAATTAATTCGCTTGAAAAAAAGAAAAGAAAAAAAAGTATTCATTCAAAAACACTATTTACAATTCCTGTCGATTTAAAAAGCACTCAATTGAGCTTAGAAAGAAGTTAATTTAACTAAGAAAAATTTATTCCAATTAAAAACATTTCATTTCAATTAAAAAAAAAAAAAAAAAAAACATCAAAAATCTAGGCCTAAAATTATGGATACAGATGTAGACCAGCTACAGCGAGAGTGAAATCTTCTGAGACCTCACGTGATTTGAATGGATATCTAGAACCTCTTATTGTTATTAGGAGATGACTACGCTACAACCATATCTTGGATAAGGGCG
Source organism: Porites lutea (assembly GCF_958299795.1). Taxonomy (NCBI): domain Eukaryota; kingdom Metazoa; phylum Cnidaria; class Anthozoa; order Scleractinia; family Poritidae; genus Porites; species Porites lutea. Next base: position 8,536,027 of record NC_133213.1, on the reverse strand, counting down.
AAAGTATCCTTTGCCATCCTACGATCAGCCTTGCTGTGTCTCAGAGGAACCAGGAGAAAGAGAAGAGCAGTCAATATATCTGACATTGACATTGCATCGGAAAGTGCGGAAGCCAGAATTTAAGTAGTAACTTTTTATCATTTTGAATTATTTTTAGATAGTTTTATTTTTTTATTAACTTTTTGATGCTTTTTATAATTGTTATTAGTAGTTTTTAGATAGTCATTTTACGACAATTCTCTTTCGTACACAAGAAGAATGTACATAGGGTATATATTTTAATATTCATATTCTTGAATCTGTAAATAGTCTATTTTTTTTTAATCTATGAATAAAGTTATTTTTGTTATTATTATTATTATTATTATTATCATTATTATTATTATTATTATTCATTCCTAGTGCCTGCTACGCAGGTTAAAGAATTAGAAGTGGGAGCTGTGGTTGCAAGTGTAAATGATACCCCAGATGAAGGTTGGTTGGTGAAGAAGTGGAAACCAAGCGTGAAATTCAAGATGAGATTTTACCAGAGCAACTTAAAAAGACTTTGGAAAACTGACTTTGTAGATTATGTTCTTAGTTCAAGTGTGAGTACCTCGATTGAGGACAAGAGAGCATTAGAAATGATGGAACGGTCACTGGAGTTGTGGATGAAAAATATTAAGTAGCATTGCTATGGCGCCCAGCGATCCCCTTATTTGCCAAATATATAATAAGTCCACGTTTGCACTCACGTCTTTGAAGCAAGAACTGTTGCAGGGTTCAGACTCAACCAATAATATCATGGGGTGTTGATACGTTTCCGGCAAGAGATTGTGGGCATTGTAGCCGACATACAATCAAACTACTACCAGGTAAGAGTTGAACCCCAGGACTGTGATGCTTTGAGGTTTTGTGGTGGCCTGGAAGGGACTTTTCAGCAGAACTTGTTGAGTAGCGAATGGTCAAACACATTTTTGGGGCGAAATCTTCACCGAGCGTTATTAATTTGTGTTTGAAGAAAACTGCCGAGATGGGCGGGGAGCAAAGCCCGGAAGTAGCGAATGTCGAAGTAAAAGAAACATGTACGTTGACGACTTGATGAAGTCGACCAAAACAAGAGTAGATGTAATCTCGCTTGTGGGTAGACTGAGTACCCAGCTCAAGGTTTTAAGCTTATTTGTTAAAAAACTCAGGATTTTTAGAGACACTTTACTCTCAGTACTTGTGTTCGCGAATAACAATTGCTGACTGTTAAATGTTTCACCAAATTGTATTTCTTTTATTGATTTATTGAACCCTGTGTCGTTTGTTTTTAGTCGTTCACGAACATCGCATGCCTGAGTACTCAGAATGCCGCGTGTTTCAAACGCTTTTAAAGATTGCACATAAGCTTAACAAAACCATAAATAAAAAATAAACATAATAAAGAATTTATTATCTTGAAGCGTAACTCTATCAATGTTCATTCAAACGTGAACAGCTCGCACTGCAAATTTGGCGCTTATCAAAAGTGAGAATCGGCTGGCTGTAAACTTGATTTTGGATCGTTTTTAAAAGGTTTTCGCTTAAAGCGCATCATTACCCTGCATACCACATAGGAGCAGATTTTTCTGACTGAGCAGCGCCGACATTATGGAATTCTCTCCATGAAAACGTTTTATAATGTAGTCAATTCTATAATTTGTTGTGCAAAGGAAGCGTGTGCTTCGATCGTCCTGAATACTGAATGAGTTTAATTTGTCTTGTACTAAAAGCGCCTCAAACTATACTGTGTATCTCAGATGTGATGTATAAAAAGTATAAAAGGCTGGTTTACACGCCACCAGATTTTTCGGCAAGATTTTGTAAAGTAAACTTGTTGAACAAAAAAAACGTGTCGGCCTCCCTTTTAGACAGAGGAATGTAACCTAGAAAGTGCGACGTATAAATTGGCTGCCATCGAGGACTATTGTGTCTTGTAACCGGCCTTTATAGCATAAAATTACATTTCGGGGCTGTCCATTTAACCTTATAAAATAAAGGTGGTCTTAGGTAGGCGACTGGGTTATTTTGTGTAGCAAGAATTTGCTTTCCAGGCCTAATCTATTGTGTACATAAAGATCCACTAACTCGATGTAAAATTTGTTTAACCCTTGAACTAGTTGCAAATTCTTTTTCCCTAAAAACACTTAGCCTTTCCCTCAAAGTTCGTTCACGGGGATGTGCCCTAAAGTTAACTGATTTATGGATTACAAGTTTATTGGCTGATTTAAATTTATAAACGGGAGCTTCGCTTTCAGCCCTAGCTAAATCTTTATATCATCTAAAATACAGTTCTTCTACTTTATGGCAGTGGTACATAGTTGGTACTATTCCGGCAGTTAGTGGAGGAGGGAAACAAATTTACTTGAGCGCCTCCCCACCAAGTCAGCTTAACTTCCAACGCATTTACGTCAATTCTTTTGCATTCTTCTTTCCCTGGTTTATTTTCTCTCCAGAACGCAGTACTCTGGGTAGCGGAGAAGCTGCTTTTGTCTTTTGTGTAATCATAGGTACAGCATGCAGCAGTCCACATTGCTAAGGGAACGTTTACGCGAAAGCTTGTATCGTCTTGAAGGATACTGAATCCGCCGCTGCCGAAGAATCTCCATTTTTTGGGATCTTTATCAATGGTTGAGGGAATCGCACCGACAACAATGAACATCTGAACGTTTCGTCCCTCACTTTTTGTTCCCGCGTTTATACAATTCAGTCGACCCCATGTAATGAGCCTCTGCTCGCAAGTTCTCCACGGAACAGAATTGAAATCTCCAAACTGGGGAACAGCATTAGTGTAAACGAAAGTCTGTTTCTTTTTTTCGAAATCCCCTATGCCAAACATGGATGCTATCAGATGTCCCCTGTGCATCGCAATGGTAAATCTCTTAGGCGAAGACACCGGTGCGTTCTTTGACTTAAGCCAGTCATCGTCTGGGACTACATCGTCCATATCGCCATACGTGCGCTTTCTTTTGAGGTGAATTTTTAGTTCTCGGTTTGCAGCCTTAAAGTAGTCATTTTCATTCTGCTGAAAAGATATATCCAGCTTCGTGCTGGGTCGAAATTTACCCTCTGCCCCCTTCCGACGTCCTTTGTCGTGCCGCACCGACAGTTTGCTTCCTGTAATTACCGTCGCTGCATACAACGGTATTCGATTGTTACAGTCATAAAGTATTGCCACATCTTTACCTTCACCTTCGCATAAAAAAGCCAAGTTTTGTCCGAAGAAACCCTTGACATGTACGTACGCTTCTAGACCGTTTGGTGAATAATCTGATATGTTCAAGCCAGGCTTTGCTATTCCACGAACATCACAGGCACCGAAGAAATTACATTTACATTCTTCTAAGCCTGCAAGCCCTGCGGTACTACATCTGCCCTGTGCTGCTATCTCGAAAGGCATACAGTTAACTAATACAAATATGATTGAAGTGAACCTGGCCATGGTTAGACAACACTAAATGACCAAGAGCCGAATATCGAATTTATCTTCGGCACAATACTAAAACGAAAGCATGCCCTAACATGTTCTGATTGGGTACTTCAGAAAAAAGCCGAATATGGTTTGAACATCCCTTATAGTTGGTAACTTCCTGTTTTTCCTCCGCTGAAAGGAGGCGGATTGTAAAATTGAAAGTCGCGAAAAGCAAAAACACTTAAGAGTTATTGAAAGATTGTTCTGATTGTTCTGATTGGGTACTTCAGAAAAAAGCCGAATATGGTTTGAACATCCCTTATAGTTGGTAACTTCCTGTTTTTCCTCCGCTGAAAGGAGGCGGATTGTAAAATTGAAAGTCGCGAAAAGCAAAAACACTTAAGAGTTATTGAAAGAGGAATAACAGTTTCGAAAACGCCCAAGAAAAGATTCCAGAAAAGTGAAAGCAAATTCCAATCAAATGGTTACACCACAGAATGTCTTTGCAAAGTCACATTTTTAGAAACGTTTCATGTTTGCAAAAATGAATTTTGGAGTGAAATGTAACAGTAAAAGTTTATAAAGCCCTAACCGGGATTATCAAAAGTAAAACAAGAAACAGTTTTTTAAATAAATTGAACCGTCTCCAGAGTCAATCTCCTATTTCCGTCCGTCTAAATGACCACCGCTAAAAATAATAAATACAGCAGCAAAATAAATATAAAGGGATTGGACATACTTGCCTTAAAATGGAACGTTATGATAGGTAATAACACACAAGGATCAATTCAAGTGTGTAATTAGTGCCTTGTAAAGCACGTTTCAGCACAAACTTGTGGCAGGAAAATTATTTTATCAGGCTACCCGATTTTGCCCCAAAGAAATGGTTTCTGTCAAAATAAACTCTATTCATTTCGTAATTTATGTAAATACAAGGGACAATTGTCACAATGACCTTACATGGGCCGCCCCTTAAGAAACGAAACCAGGTTAAAACTACTAATTTTTAGTTAATCCTCAATCTCTTTTACACTGTCTAGTAAGCCGAAAGAGTCCGTCCGAAAAAAGATTTGGAGGGTGTTTGCTCGTTTTTTTTTCCAAAAGGGAAACAACCACGACGACAACGGCAGTGAAATCATCAATAACGAAATTTATTATATGGAGGAGAGTGTTTTACTGGGAACTAAACCACTCATAGATTCCATACGCCACTTCATCCGGGACCCGAGTGGCGTATTTTCCGTATGTCACCTTTGTGAGTGTCGTATCGTTCAATGACGTCACGATTCCCGCCTTTTGCTTTTGTTGAATTGGTTTCTCCATATAATAAAAAGAACATTACACGTTGGCTCGAAGATATGAATTTTATGTTCTTGCCACTCGAACATAAAATTCATATCTTCTCGCCACCGTGTAATATCCTCTATATATTTGCATTCTTTCAAACTTCATCGCGATTATTCCAACCCGATTAACTTGTCAGGAGTAGGCCAGGTTTCGTGGAGTTAATTTGTTAGACACCGCATTTAAGATAAATCAAACAAAGAAAAATTCGTTGTTGTTCGTTTACGTGCTCCACAAATCTGTGAACTTAGGCAATTTCACTTCGTAGTCGTGTAGTGTCGGCAATCTAATGTACGTTCAGAGTTGTTGTTGTTGTTGTTGTTTTTTTCCAGGGAAGAGCTGCACTTCGCCCGCTAAGCGCAATGGGGCGAGTGGGTTTCAGTATGTGATATTACTGCCATTGTTGATGCATTAAACTTTAACTTAAGATTACAAACATATTAAGGCTTTTTGCCTTCATATTACGTCCATTCTCAAGATACCATGCGATATTGCTACAGAATGACACTAAGGTGACTAGCATAAATTAAACGCATGGCTGGCAAAAACGAGATGAATTCCATCAATTTTAAAAGGATAAATTTTAAAATAAGGCACTTGGAAATTTTTATGGTGATGATATCAGCAGTAAATTGATAGCATATCAGAAACATTTTTATTTCACCCCTCTGTAAGAAAAAATGACGAATTTTTGGCTCAATGCAGAAAGGACGTCTCCCTTGGATTTTTTAGGAATCTATAATGGCATGGACGTCCGAGGCAGAATGCTAGTTCTCGTAAAATTGTAATTTATATGACCACATTCCATCAGCGTGACCTTAATAAAACTGCATCGACATAGAGACTCATGAATGAAAAAACTTACAGATTAGACTTACCATGGTTAATTCCAAATTCACCTCTTTCCAAATGATGATTTGGCTTCACTTCTGAAAGCAAACAGTTAACAATTGACAAGAATTGGCACACCTTCTTTAATTAAGAAAGTAAGCAAGATGACGAGAAATGTAAAATAAGTTTTTATATTTTGTAACGTTGTATTGTAATAACTTCAGTCCATCTTCACGTGTCATTTACCAATCTTGCTTTTCCTTTCCTCTACTTCATTTCTTCCTAGTTATAAATTACTTTATGTTTTCCTCTGCCCACCTCGATTAGCCAAGCTATTTGCGAGCAGAGGATGTTTGCATGTACATATATGTTTTAATTTCATTTTATTTGTAACTAAGTAACGTAAACTTCATCTTAACTTCAACTTCACTTCCTCGCTTAAATTCCTAGGAAAATCTCTAAAATTACTGAAAGGATTATAGATATACGTCTATACATATTTTCCGGTCTGGAAAACAATGGAGGAACTGAAAACGCGGCCACCCTAGGCGTGATCCCGAAAATCTTAAACGAGTAGAGTGGCCATTCTCGCGTCGACGCCCGAATAATGCCATTTAAAATAATGGAGGGCATACATTCTACTACTTATTACGTGCAAGGCTTTCTTCATCAAACCCGACAGTTAGAATGGAAAGCAATAATTTTTTCCTTAGTTAACTGAAGGAACAAGAACTCCATCAACAACCATAATATCTATCCGATTTCGGTAAAACGAAGCAGCCACCCTTTCGCTTAAACAAGTTTAAAAATGATCGAACATATTGGGATATTAACTAAATTAACATTGTAATGTTCCTGTCCTCGGCAGATGTTCCAACCCTCCAGATGTGAGCTCGAGCCTTCCTATCTAAGTAACTGTCTTTTTTAAAAGACATTTCCGATCTCTGAGGTTAACCGAATAAGCAACGTTAAAATTTTACTTAAAAACACAAAATATGACCCATATCTGACCAACTGGCACTTAAATTCCAATGTTTCTGATTACAAACTTGTTTTGGATCTTGCCGTGACGTTTGCAAACATTTGTCGTGCTTTCTAAAACGTTTTTTTCAGCTTTGTGCTAAAAATCAAAGTTAAATTTATGCTGAAGCATTGTATTGTAAGTACTGACTAAAAACGTTTTCCACGATACATACGATGAACTCACCGATACTAAACTGAGGACGTTCTAAGGATTGCGTGACGTTCCGAAACTTCATGGGAGCCAAGGCATATTGATTACAAACAGACCTAACTTAAAATCGTTTCCCGATATAAGATTCACTTTCCCTTCAAAGTTCAAACATCACATGTAAAGTTGACAATTTCTCAAATTAGGAAATAAGCAGATAAAAACGGTGCCAAGTAAAACTGGCATGATAATCAGGCATGAAAGTAGAATATTTTCGCTTAGATTCGATAAACGAAAAATCAAGAAGTAAGGCCCGGTTCAGACACCGTACTTTTCATGAGCCGAACCAAATACATTGAATTAAGTACATGAAAAGTTCGGCGTCTGAATCAGTTAGGAACGCCTGTTTCAATTTGGAACAGCCGTTCTTTTCGCCTAGCCCGGCCGGGAATTTCGCCCTTGGATCGACTTTGGAACGCCTTTGATTCAGACGCCGAACTTTTCATGTACCGAACCTAATGCATAAATTCTTATAACGTATTTTGTAAGCAGTTTGACCGAAATGAGCATTTTTCTCGTTCTGAATTCAGTTCGGCTGGAATTAAGATCGGCGTCTGGATCAATTCAGCCGGTCTAATTAATTTGGGTCGGCCTTTAATAATTCGAATTAGGTTCGGCTCATGAAAAGTTCGGCGTCTGAACCGGGCCTTAACGTGGTTCCAAATCTTTCTATTGTCTGAAAATTTTACTTGCCAACCGTTTCGTTTTCATTTGTTAACTTTGGCATTGACGTTTTAAGCCGCTCTCAGGGACTGTAATAAGCTTTGCCCTTCGTTCAAAGGGAAGCGTAATATAAGATATCGTTATATATTGCCTATTGCCGCGAGCTTACCGTTTGGTTTATAACTTCGCGGGCAAGAGAACAACAGATGCGTCAAAATTTCGCAGGTATTTCGTCTCAGGCGAAAGTTCGCAACCCGTTCGCCGAATTTCGCGAGAATTTCGGTGAATTTTGGCTAAGTAGAATCACCCACGTTTATAAACCGAGACTCTCTTGCTTTATGTAAGTTCTCCTTTCAAAATTCGTTGCTTTGTTATATAACACAGAATATCTGTTCTTTCTTACCTGGACTGAGAAGAAATCTCCTTCGAAGATTCTGAAGTTGTGTCTGCAATTAACGGAAGCTATAGCCACTTTTAACGCTTGAATGTTTTGCTTTACCTGTGAAGGACTCTGGGGAATTTGACCCTTTGTCTTTTCATAATTATGCGGGAATAAGTAAGACGGAAATTGAAAGAAATACTCCAGCGTTTTATCACTTGATCAAACGGCGTCTCCCCAGGCCCTCTCAGTCAATGCAGATATCCACGTGAACCACATTTGCCGTTGAGCACTCCTCGTGTCTACACAAACATGACAGCTTCAAGTGAAAATCACCCAAAAGAAATATTCTGCACATCTTTTCATTTCCTAATTGGAGACTTTTTGAACTTAAAACCGTCGTTTACCATTTGCAGTAAATGGGATTCGTACATTCGTGTAAGTGACTGAAGTGACCCAGGTACCAACCACACATTGACAAGTGAAAGCGTAGTGCATTTGAAAGGAATGATTCTAAGAAAATAACAGGGGCATTGAAAGGTTTAATATCTATTGTCATTGCTCGAATTCGAACTTCTGCCTTTAATGAAAGCTTTTAAGAGGGTCAGACGGTGTCACCGGAAGTGGCAATTTTTCGCGAAATTAGCTAAAAAACTTGAACTCGAGGTGATACTAGCCACTGAAAAGTCGTTTGCCTATAGAATTGTCTTGATTTCCTGCTACAATAGTATCTAATGTTGATACGTACACTGTACATACATATGTTTAAGCTCCGGCGAGTTACTTTATTTTGGGAAATTCTAAGTAGCCCACGGAAGTAACACTAAAAGAACTATATGTATTGCTCAGAGCCTGCGAACTCGTTGTAGTTAAACATACGAGCAGCCACATCGCAAGTAGATTTTGTGCTCCGATCCGCAAACTTTTTAACAACATGGTATCTTTGGCAAAAAACTAACTACAGCCTGTTTAGTTACTCATTTAGGGTACTGATGAGGAAGAAATGAGAGAAATCGTATTTTACCTTTGGTTATCTACCAAAGCTTTTGAAGACGAATCGTATGCTTGTTTACATTTTTTCCTCATTGACATTACGCTGATATCTTTCACTTTCAGGGAAGCTACCGATTTCCTTCCCTGTTCTTTGGCGGATTGCGCCCAGAAAGCACCCCTAGAAAACGCTTAATGCAAGCCAAAAAAGTAATAAAATGGTCGGGCTTACGGATTGATTTATGTGATCGCGTAAAGTTGCCACTTTCGAAGTATAAGGGAAATAGCCAATATAGGTATTGAAGGTTTGTACATTACCAATTCAATTAAGCGACCTGATTCCCCGAATCGTTTGCAGCTGACAACTCTGATTACGTCACTCGGAGCTAATAATGCTGGCAGTCCGCCTGAATAAATTTCACATGGATGATTAGTGTATAAATATATAGCACGCCAGGTGCAGGCGTGCACACAACAGCTTAAGGTCTGATATCGCAAAAAACTCAGCTGTCGACAGCGCAAGAGTCATGAAAAAGATAAGGGTAACTTAAGTTAGCATGAAACTCTTTCATTTGAAGTTAAAGCAAAGATATTTATTGGATTTCCATGGGCCAAGATTGCAACTGCCATAGGCTATTTTTTTGCAAGATTCTTTCTCCTGTACGTATACCAATAAACTTCCTGGATATGTTTACTATATAATTAGTGTGCGAAGCTTGATATAAGGAAAGATAAAGATCGCTTTGAGATGGAAAGACGTGCAAAATTCTTTTAGAGGTTTTTCTTTTTCTGCAATGATAGGATAATTGGTAAGTCAAAAGCTCGGGTTGGTGTTCAAAAATGATTCATGGATGCAGTAGGCTTCAGAACCGTCACCCTCTTTCAACAGAAGAAAAGATCTTTCGTTGAGTCTCTTGCAAAACTTCGGGTTAATATTGCCTTTTTCTTTGTACTTGAATCCCTGTATTGTTAGTACGTTCAGTATTTGTAAATGGCAACTGCAATCTTTAAACTGTGGAACAAGAACGGAAAGGGTGCGTTCACCATGCAAAAACCTAAATTTTTCACATGATATTATTTCAGGTCTATTAAAACTGTATGAGAGCAACGTTTATTTTCGGAAAGGTATTCCCTTGTTGGCCCTTCCTTCTTTCCGGAGAGGCCAAGGGGAAAACAGATAAACAAAGCCGCACCCAATGTGCGCAACAAACAGGGTTTACACCTTTCTTTCGCTTTCGAGACATTTATCCCGAATCCTCTGTTTGTCTTGATAATCCATCCGCCTCTGCTAGACAAAGAAGAGAATCTTTATTCCCGAACAATTAATAGTTCGGTGAAAAAATAATGAAAAGTTTTTAGAAAAATGGATTAGAAAATGTCCTGCACTGTTGTAATGGTGCGTTAAACATTTCTTTTTTTCAAGTTTTCATTCCTCTGAACGTCTATGCAAAACAAAGCCCTTAACACTATTCAGACCGTTTTTTTTTTGCTTCCTGCGGCGGGGGGAGGGAGGTGAAATAAAGGGGTATGTACTCATCATTTCCAACATCCAGGCACAACTTCATTGATACAATGACGGAATTTGATGTTATCGTGACGTTATGTTGTTGAATTTATTGAGAGAATACAAATTTTACTCAAAATAGCCACAAGGTGAAAGGTGCTTAAATATTTAGGTGTTTGATGAAATCAAGAAGTTGATTAACATATATTATTAAAAACTGAATCATTGGATAATGCAATTCTAGAGCTCTGATTGGCTTAGCCATCATGGTATATGAGCCAGTATACCATGCTCTCCAAATATGGTAAGTTGGTGAGTGTACGGATCTGCTCAAGATTAAAAACAAGGTAAAAATCGGTTGCTTTTAGAATTAAAGTCGGGAAGAATTCTCGATATTTTGTGGGCGTTTCTAATAAAACAGTTATTTTACTCGCGCTTGTTGAATATGAGATGACTATGGCCAACTGGGCGCTAGGCGCCTCCTTGGCTATCTACCATCTCATATACACTCGCGGAATAATTGGTAAATAATCCTTAACAATAGCAGCGATGCCATGATGAAGTCATTAGGAAGCTTACGCAACTACGACGACGACGACGACAACTTCAAAACACAATAAGTCAAAATGATAAAAACAACCGCTCTGCACGTGCATCACGCTTTTTGGTACATATCTTTGACGTCCACTGCACGACTAGGACGTGAAACCTCCTAATTTGACGCTTTATGGAGGACGTAGACAGAAGACGACGAATTTTCCTTCCTCTTTTTGAACCTGAATAAAATCCTTACGCATTGAACTCCAGGAAGAGTCGCCTGCTTTTGACACTTTATAGGGTCCAAATAGACGCGATTAAGTTTGAAAGAACTCAAATTCATTTTCTTAGCAACGTTTTCACTGCCGTCGTCATCGTCGTTACTTGAGGTCCCTATTTATTATTAAAGAAGAACTGGAACCATCATCCACCTTGGATCCGCCATTTTGAATTAGTTAAATGTATTCCATTTTACTTAAGACCCGTATAAATCGAGGTAATCTTGATATAAAAGTTCAATCGTGTATAAAAGGATCCTTAGAAGTAAAAAAAATCTACAACATATGAGATTCAGAGAGATGAACACTGTTGAAAATTGAATCCAGCATCTGCCCTTTGGTCATTTTATGTTCTCTCTTATATTTCTCAAATTTGTCACTGAAAAGCTTGCATTATATTAACAATTATAATTAATTTGAAAAGATAAGGATAAAATAAATGTAATAAATTATTTAATAAGCAAAAACATAAAAAACTTTTTTAAAGAAAGAATCAAAGTTTGAAAAACATGGCTTTCCAAATTCGGTTGTGGTATCGTGAATAGTGAACTAATTTAGTGATATAAATTTTCACATAAATTGTGGGAAAAGTCGGTGGTCATAGCTGAAACGGTTTTGAAGTTAGTCAACGTTAAAGCGAGGGTTGGGTGGACCTATACGGGTATGTGCCACTGAACAGGGTATGGTTTTCAGTGTCTTGAGTCTTAAACAGGGTATATAATTTCACTATTGAGAGTCTTGAACAGGGTGTCTTTTTAGACCCGAAGTCTTCAGCAGGGTGTGAATTCTGGCGGTTTGCGCTCTGCGTATGTAACGACGTCTTTTATAATAATCTACTTTTTTTCTGTCAGCAACGTCAAAAAAAATCTTTTTGTATGTGACTCCAAAACAAATTAAATAAATATATTTTCCCCCGTTTTGTATTGCATTTTGTACTATCTGAAAAGAGAATATCTCCTTAAACAGGGCATTTGGGCTACAGTCTTAAACAAGGTCATGGAAAAAAATCTCGTTTTAAAAAGAGTAGCAAAATGAACGGATTTTGTCTTAAACAGGGTCAGCTCCCCACCTCCAAACACCCCCCCCCCCCCCCAACCCCCCGTGGCAAGTCCACTTAGTGCTTCTTCGTCCTCCTGATTCCTAGTCGAAATTAAATTTGGAAATTTTGCTTTTGAGGTGAGGGAAAACCCGGAGTACCCGAAGAAAAAACTCTCGGAGCAAAGGAGTGAACAAACAACAATCTCAACCCACACTTGGCGTTGACGCCGGAATTTGAACCAAGGCCAAATTGGTGGCCCGGGAAAGGCGAGTGATCTCAAAGCTGCGCTGCCCTATCCCTTAGGATTCAAAAGTATTGTATCCTCTTTCCAATCTGTGTGCAATATATTATGTCGCCTAAGCTAGTAGTTTTACCGGTATTCTGCTTGTGAAAACCAAATACAGAATATACCGGATCAATTTAGGAAACTTCCCACTTACCCCTCCCCTAAGTCATCATTTTTGCCCTAAGTAAGAAGTAAGTGTTAATGCTAGCTTAGGGGAGGGTTAGGTGGGCAGTTTCCCTGAAACCTAAATTGATCCAAAGTAACATGACCATAGATGAGCTTGTTCTACTGTTCCACAGCAGGGTCCAGCAGAACGGTATGTAGAAAACCTTAGATTGCAAGAAGAGGTGGGTAAAGCCTGACGGACTGTAGAGAAACAAGAAAGACAGATAGAGGCTTTACAGAGTCAAGTAGGAGAAATAAATGAGGCAGGACGTTTCACAAAGGCAAAGGTTGGTACAATTTTAAGAAATGCGAGGATTGAAACTGTCGTCCTGCCATCTTATTATCGTCTATTGTTAAGGGACTGTGTAATACTTATCAGGAGTTGGGAGAAGGGCTGAAGAATGAGCCTGATTAATATTTAATAAAGCCCGTCCTGCCGACAAAGGCAAGTTAGCTCCGAGCCCCCTCCTGATTCGTTAAAAATCATGACCCCCCCCCCCCCAGCCACATGAATTCACTGTTCGACGGCTGCGAAACTACTTTTGACAAAGACGATTTTTTTTCAGAACAGTCCGATTGCGCGCCGTCTTTAAAATCGTACTTTGAATAACTGGATTGAATCTCTGAGTCATTTGCGTCTCTACCTTGGATTTCTGATTAAATCATGACCACGACGAACATAACTCAGAGCTACTAGTCCCTCTTTCCCTCCACGGACCACTGACTTGTTAATGGCGCTGCTTCAGGTACAGTCTAAACTTTCTTCCCGTCAATGAACTCGGTGACTTGGTGCTCGTCGTTCCAGCAATTAATATAGGGCTTTGGATTTGAGGACAAGAACGAGTACGAAGTACGAGATTTAACTTACAGTTTTTATGCGTGTTCTTAAAAAAAGACACTCCGGAAAGCTTCAATTTACTTTTTTTCACCAAAAAACGTTTTTCTTTAAGGGCAAGATTGGAATACCATATTATTTGGAATTTACATTACCAAAATGTTGTCTAATCACCGCAAACTGAAACTTTGCCTTGTAAGATGAGAAAAGGTTATTTATATCATTGTTAAATAGGTCACGTGATTTTTACCGTTCAATTGGTCATTTTCTTTTGACAAAAACACAAAAACAAGGTCGTGGGTTCGAATCTTATCTGGGACTCGGTTTTTTCCGAGATTCCTTTTGGTGTAATTATAACAACAATTTCCGCAAGACAACCTCGAAATGAAATTATTGAGAACGTCCGCGCGAAAACGCGAAAGTTCGATCAAGTTACTCAATAGGCGAGAAATCGACTTTAACAAATCGGAACAAGGTATATCGAAGATTGACGCTTAATTAAATCTGAAGACCAATCACGATTTTCACGCTTAGAATCTGAGCGTAAAAAAAGGAGAAAACAATAGCGTTCTCTTTCTATATACCCCCCTCGCCCTCCCCTCACGCTCGCCAGAATTTCAATTCCCCTGTCCCTTTTAACGTCTGCCACGGAGGCTATTTCTAGTAGATAGTAAGAATAAAACCAAATTTTGTTTTTGCGCATTCTCTGATGAAAGCAGACCTGATTTTTTTTTAAACATAAACTTAACAAGTAGACAGGGTAATAGGACGAAACAGAATTGAAAGAAAAAAACATTGTTTCATGTTGTTTTCCAGAACCTGGTAAAAAGAAACTTCAAGTCTTTATTAATCATACTGCTGTTGATGACAGTGGCTGTTCTAGCAACAATAGTATCTGTGTACATACCTCGAAGGTAAGATATCATTTTAACATCAGCATTTTTTTCTTCCCAACAGCACGTGCTCTCGTTGGTTGCTTCGCACGAGGTTACCTCACCTCTCACCATAAAACTGTTTCCCTCCAAAAGTCCCTCAACGGGAGCCATTGCAAAAACTATGACGTGAAAGGCTACAGTACGTTGTTACTCACGAATGTTGACGTAGAACAGGCTACGTTCTTAGCGGCACTTAACAAATATTCTCTCTTGTTTTCGACCGGCTGAAAATTTTGACTGGACACTTGGTTCATTAGAAACCGTTCAATATTTTTGCTCTGTTCACACGGAATTGACGAACCATGTTAAATTGTCAGTGGTTTACCATCTGCCATAAGAGGCGCTCTACTTTAGCAATCCAAAATGGTGTTTTCAGCTGAGATACCGCGAGATCAAAATTCATGTAACCACGCCTTTGCCCTACAAAAAATTAGACCGTTATGGAGTACAAACCACCCAGGTCAAATTTTCAAAAAGGCAATCCTTGGACACAATAAAAACACCATTTAAATCATTTATATTTCATATTTTTTGATAGCAGATATTACGCTTTTCCTGATGAATCGTCAAGGAATAAGCTGCTCAATTTGCAGATGCCTTTGGCACAGGGAAAAGACGGCAAATCGTTCCTAAACTTCGGTAAGACTGCATTTGGAGTGTTGATAAACGTTCAGAGGGTATATTTTCGGGTAAAATAGCCGGTGACAGGTATATGCCTGGGTAGTAATAGAAAAATACGATAGAGGGATTTCTATATGATCGCTATAGTTAATGGGTCTTTATGGATGTTAGGTAAAAAGTGGTGGTGGGGGGATAAAGATTGTTTGGCCATGAGTTCCAGTGATAGCGTAATATAGATGAGATCGGAATTATAGAATCGTCAATACTCCAGGCCACGTACAAAATTAGTAGTATAGTGGGGATGAAATAAACCTTTTTTTTAAAGAGAAATCTCTTTAGTGAAAAGTGGAATACATTAACTTCGATGGCGTCAAAGCCAATTCTCTTTATAATGCGGTTAAATCTCATTTCTAGGGGTTTGACGGATTTGACAGGTTTTCTAGTTATATTTAGGTCGAGAATAGGTTTGTCTTTGATTGATTGACTCAAACCTAAGAGGGTTGATTCATTTGTCGAAGATTAAATTCTCACTCGGCTGTGACTCAAAGTAACTGAGCCGTAACGTAATTATGCAAGTTGCATCTTCTACCGCTTTCAATGTCCAACAAATCGTTCCAATTGCACCTTGGTGATTCACGGCGCGGAAATCATGCATATTATTAGTTTCATGTTTTCTGCGGTCTCTACTCTCTTCGAAATCTGCCCGAGAGACTTGTGTTTGAAATTGAAGCTAACACATAACTTATTTTTTAACAGCAACACCTTGTTCGAAACAAAATGAAACTTGATTTGTGTACAATTTTGAAGCTTTCATTTCCGAACGTTCGATTTTGTTCGATTGGCAAAAGTTTTGGGTGAGTTCGATCATCTTCGATCACGGAACCCAATCAAAGTCAATCGAACGATTGGTTTTCGATTAGGTTCGATTGCCAAACGTTCGATTGACTACGCCAGGATTTATACACGCGTACTCGTCGAATACGATATAAAAGGTAAATATCCTGAAAAATACTCGAACGTTAATAAAGTAAAAAGTGATAAACGTTAAGCGAGGAAATCCTGTTTCGTGTAGAATCGCCTCCTCATTTCTTATCTAATCTCCAAGCAAGCGAGACTTATTATATCTTTGTTTAAGAGCGTTCTTGTTTTAGCATCAAACACAATTTGTTATTTACTTCACTCCCCGCCCTGCTCCTCTTCAATTCAATTATTTCCCTACTCCTCAAATTGTTATTTGCTCTCCCGGCGTCCTCAAGCTATAATCTCCATAGTTGCTTGACTTGTAGAAGTCCAATACGGTAAATACCTCTAATACTCATAATAACAAAAGATTGAGACGATAGTTTCTGTCAAAAGTAACGCCCGTAAACTTTCCCTCAAAATTTAGCCAGACGGTATGGGCAAATAATGTGTTTTCCTTTTCTTTAGCAATACCAAGCTTATTTAAGAGCGTGTGAAATCACTGCAGATTCTTGTAGTCTGACGATTGGCTCACAGCAGTGCGATTGATTCACACATCACACTTTTCTGCATTTATCGTATCATTTCTGTCCGTAATTGCATTATTTCTGTTTTGCCTACAAAATAAGACGAGAAGGTAATGCGGTCGTTTTTTGGTTGTTTGTTCGTTTTGTTTTTTAACTTCGTGTCGTGCAGCAGGCCATTTTCGATGTATTTGGATTCATACTTGGCATGGAGGCTTCAAGGAATAAAACAAAAGAAGCGATATTATTCATTATTGAGCGTTAAGATGACTTTTTTTGTTTTATTCTCCTAGGCCTCAGAACCAAGTATGAATTTCAGTATAAATCAAAATTGGTCTGTTTTTCTTTGAAATCACACCTTGTGGTTCCAGATAGAAGTCTTGCACCGCGCTCGTTCGAAGACCAAGTTAGGTTCCTCTTATTTCAGTTACTATTCCGCATGTACGCCTGGTTTTTTCCTTTTCTTTAGGAATTCGAAAGGTACTTGTGTGGACAGTTCGTCCCACAAGTAGCCATTGATTAAGACTGTTCACCCTATACAGTGCCGGCACGAAAACCATAGCGGCTAGGGTTCCTGTTCACACAATAACGTTGTTTTCGCCGCGATTTCTGTAACGGAGCCAAGCTGCGCCACGCCGATCTTTAAAGTGGAGAGTCCCATATCGGATAGGTGTTGATCAGTATATCAGACAGCTTCTCGAGTCGGTACGAAAAGTTATCCAGTATAGTGATCCTCTCTTGTGTGAACATACCCTGAGAGAAGATTAAACCACTGCCCAGTTAACTTAACGTCTTTAGCATGGTTCAAAAGGGTCTTCCGTTGTTATTTAGCACTGGTTTCCTTCCTAACAAAATAGAGTTAAAACGTCAAAGACCTCGCCAACAAGTAGACAACAAAGCTGCATTGTGTATTTAACAAATAGATCCCATCTGGCCAAGTGTCTGTTCAATAATATAATAGTTCACAGATGACGACAAAGTGAGCGAGGAACAGAAAAGTTGCTCACAAGCTGCCCGCGAGTGTGTTTGATACTCATGTTCTTCCACTGAAATTTTGACTTCTTCTATAATCTATTACTAAACAGACGCGCAGCAAAATGGAATCTGTTTGTCTTATACAATGAAGAGAAGAGAAGACAAACTTACCACGTAACGCTGGACTGCTGCGAATTTTTCCAGTTAAGAAATTTTCATGCTGCTATAAGAACATTTTTGTGTCGGTGTCTTTCTTTGGAGGAGAAAAAATGGAATTTGCCCGTCACCTAACAGACATCATCCGGCCATGTTTCTTTACTCAAGTCATGGCCAACGACCAATCACAGTGCGCAAGGGTATTAGGGAGGTTAAGCAACGAGGAAGGCGACGTCAACGAGGAACGGCAAAACAGTAATAAGTTTAGATCAGCAAAACAAAAGTTCTGTACACTTTTCTGTACATTTCTTTGCCGTCACTGCACGACTACGACGTGAAAATGCCTATTTTCACGCTTTGTGGAGGACGTGAACACAACAGAATGGCTTTCTTTTTTTTTTCCTGAACTTCGATACAGTATTTTAGAATTCAACTCCACAAAAAAATTGCCAAAATTTGACGAATTTAACGAGATGGAATAAGAGGGAAAAAGTTTGAAGCGTCGCCGTCCTTGTTGCTTACGCTCCCTACTATCATATTCAGTACACTGTATACACTGTCTTAAAACATGGCTCTCCACCAATGTGCGTTCGAAAAATCGCTCATTTGTTAAGTAATTAAGTGTTAAAATTAGAAGACTGTTTGCTTTTATTTTAAGGGGTGGATGGGGCTTCAAGTTTTCCGCAAGTGCAAGTTATTCAGAATCCGTGGCACAAATGTCGTCAGGAGAGTTCTTGTACATAATTTCCCAAGCGCAGTGCCACTATTACTTCAGCAAAGTGGACCTCACCGATCCACCGCCATTTCAACCAGGTTTTGTGCGCTGGGCAAAGAGACTAGCTAAACCAGATGCTAACAAAAATGATGTTATTCAGATCATTAAATACTACGGAACTCATTTCGTGACGGAGGTAACATTCGGAGCAAGATTCACGAAAAACCACAAAGTCAGTCAGACAAAATACGAAGAGCTCAGAAGCAAGAAATTCAGCGTTGAGGCACAAGCCAGCTATTCAGGGGCCTTGAGTGTTGGAGGGGGTTTTTCAATGGATAAAGACCAAAGATCTGCGGCTTCCAATTTTCAGAAGTCAGTACAAACAAGCACCACCACTGTAGGCGCAGCCCCTCCTAGTAACGGTGATGCCTTGATATGGGCCTCCTCTGTCCAGGAGAATCCAGTGCCAATAACATACTCCCTGTCAGCCATTCACAACCTGTTTACTGAAAGATATTCCAAGCATCTTCCTGGGCTTAACATAGGCGTTGTGCGAGAGAAGCTGATTAATGCATCCACGAATTACTACCAGGCTTTGAAAGACGAGGGACTGGTAGATTCGTGCGATGACAGCATCAATCTAGGAACTTTCCTGCAAGGTGTCGGAGTACGTCAATTTGGTAAATGTTATTGGATTTTCTTAAAAATATCTAAAGGTCTAAACTTCCACATCACACTACTACTCTAAGGTCAAAGTTACTACATCATAACGAATCGACAATACCCCACTTAAAACAGACATATATCAGGCTTGGCGATTATGAATTATTTTTCTTCCCTTACAGACAAGAATTACGTTTCCATAATTGTTCAAGTCTCATCGCACGATGTGTTAACAAAATCGGCGCCAGTAAAACTTTCCTATGTGAACTTCTCTGTTTCAAAAAATGGCCTTTTTTCTTTCAGGCTAAAGACTTTTGCGGGAAGTAGATGAGACTGATTGTAGAGCTATTTGCCTTCTGGAGGCGGATTGTGTAGCAATTGAGGTATTCAACGGTGGAGGTCAATTTGCGTGGAGAGGATGCAAGCTACTTGATTCTAAAGGAAAGTACAGTACAGATGATTCCAAATGGTCCAAGACTGTGGTCTTTCTACCGAAACTGCAACGAGAAAGGAAAAATTTTACTTCGTCTCAGCTCAAAGTCAAAGCAAATCAGCCACGTCGTGGTAGTACACAGTGTGCTTCCTCTTGTTCAAAAGATGCTTTTTGCCAAGCCTTTGTGATATGTAAACGTGAGCAAGGAAGTTGGTGTGAGAACGCCAAGGGCAACTGCCTGTTGTATTCCAAACAGCAGATAACAGCTGTTGAGAAAGATATGCATTCCGAGCTGCATTTTGAGTGGAAAGATTACACTAAAGTTACAGAGGCAAAATAAGATTGATAAACACATTAATAATCTAAAGCCAAAGAAATTGATATACTTTGGATATAATTTTTTGTGTAATTCTAGTTTTGCATTGTTAATTTTTCCCTTAAAGTTGTGAATAATTCATTGTGACAAGAGAGATGAGAATAGGCATATCTTTGTCGACCTAATTGTTTACATTTTTACTCATTTGCGTTGGAATAAACCCATAGAATTAAGACGTCACCGCGAGTACAACGTTAATTCAAAAGTTAAAAGGGCTGGTTAATTTGAGCAACTTTTAGCTCTTTGCAACAAATAACAAAGGAAATAGCCGTTATCAACAATTGCAAAATCGCTGCATGGCAAAAGCGTTAATGAGCTCTTACATTCATTGTAAAGTTTCGAGTATATGGAAGACAATTTCCTCGAAACTGTTTGGTATATCGGGCTCATATTTTCACATACAGATACCTGTAATTGTTATTCTCTTTTGATATTCAGAGAGTACAGGAGAGGCCTTAGCGGTGATCAATTTAACACAACAAGAGTGTTTTATTACAATGACTCTCAAAGACTACTTCTAGTTTTTACCGGGGGTAATTAAATTTACGTAATGAAAGTGCACCTTTTCTGGCTAATTACATTGTTAACACTACTACATAGATTTTGCCAACCCTAAAGACAGAGATATCCATTGTGTGCCTATAATATACTTACAACAATAAACTTAAATTCATTACAAATATATTAACAAATTTTACGTAACTTTAGAGACCGTACTTTAACGTTTGAGGATCGGGCTGCCCAGTCTATTTTAACGAAACTTCCAACACCCACCATGCCACTTTCTAAGGTGAGTTGGTGTGCTATTCAGTTCTTTAATCTAACGATGTTAAGACTGGTTTCAATATTGAATTTACGATACTTCGAAGACGGCTAATTTACACTTGACGATTTTTAGGGTCGATATCTCTGTCTAAAGAAAAAAGCTAATTTAAAAATCCGGCCGATTGTTGTCATTCGTTTTTGTTTTCTCCACAAAAATGCAGCCTTTTCCAGGCCCCAAGATATTAAGGCCCGATGCTAAAGTGAAGTAGTTCAGTGAAATGTGATGCGAAACACGTGAAGAGTTATGTATTAATACACTTTCGAGGATGATTCGCACGTGGATAATTTTATCTACTATTACACTGACGGTTTAGCATGGGTTGTGACTAAAATGGATACCCCCAATCATGAGTCAAAAAGTAGGTTAACCTGCAGCTAATTGCAACAGAAGATACAATTGTTTTAGACTCAGATGTGTACCCTTAATAACATATCAAAAGTCCCAAAAAGTCTCAGTAGGGGAAGTTGCTTAACAACGGATTAACTGAGAGGATCTGAGACCTTTCCGAGACCCTTTTTTTATTACAGCATGCTAGCCAAAGGTTTTACTGACTTAAACGCTTGTGCTAAAGGCGTTTGTGTATTTATAATCATCAAAAACGACAAACTTTTTTTTATGTTTTCATGGGGTATCTACCTTCGAGAATATTAAATACTAGGGCACGTTTAACGACCATCGTTGCGTGTGGATTTAGCATATAACAGCGTGTTGTTGTCTTCGCCGAAATGTTTTCTCTGCGTTGTGTGTCGGTTTTAAATCTTAGATAACTGAAGAAATTATAATCAAGGTGACTTAGCGTTTGTGTGGGAAAAAAATATGAAGGAAAAACACAATGATCCGTTTAGTTCAGGGGCGTTTACTGGTAAGCTTGGGAAACTCAAGTGACCCAGATTTTGTAACTGTCACTTTGGGGTTTTGAGTCTTCCGTCTCCACACAATTTCCATTCAGCGTAAGACCTGGAGCTGACATTATCTGGGTCAATATATATATATATATAAGAGTGTCGTCACAAAAACTGAAATTTGAGAAAGCATGGGATAGATTGGCATATCCAGAAAGAACAAGATGAAGATTGTCCACTTTCTATAAATCAGCCCGTTTGTGCAAATTGGTGGGGAAATATAACCACCGTCAAGCTCCGATGACCCCATACAATCCTTTTAAATTGGCCTGGATTGTAACGCTTATAAATACGATCCAGGCCTATTTTACAAGATTTATGAGGAGTCATAACGGTTTTATACATTTCCGCACCAATTTGCGCTAACGGGCTGATTTATAGAAAGTGGACATTTTTCATCTTGTTCTTTCTGTATATGCCAACCTATCCCACAATTTTGCAAATTTAGTTTTATAAAAGCAAAGAGGAAATTCCCAGGTCTTGACCTTGACGTTTGCTTAGAATTTTTATAATAGGGAGCACATACGGTCGGAAAAGGTTTTAATGTTTGATTATCGGAGCTGTTTGGACATGAAACCCACGGTTCATGAACCACCTCTCGGGACCTAGTCCATGGACCCCTTCGTGGACCAGGTCCACGGACTACCCCCGAGGTCTAAATGAATTTTAGGAACTTTCCTTTTTTATCGTTACTTCTACACTTGTCAGACGTGTGGAAGTATGGAAGATCCCAAATTTCCTTTCTCGTTCCAAGTCCTACACTTCTCTGAGGTGTGGAAGGGTGGAATAGTCTGACTGAAGTCTGGATAATATCGCACTCTTCCCCTGTTACTCATTCTTTACTTAGTTCTATACTTCTCCGGGATGTGGAAGCGTGGAAACGTCTGACAAAGTCAGGATTCTTGTAGGTGTAAAGATGTGAAACATCAATATGCTGCGGTGAAACAAAATATCGTACATGTACGTCTGTTAATGCAAATAACCTTGTCTTTCAGACAGTTGTGTGGGTGTTGTTTGAGAACTGTAAAACTAAGTAAAGAATGGCAAGGGGTTCGTGAATGGAGAAAAGTGTCACAACTTCCTGACTTTGTCAGACTTTTCCACACTTCCGCACCTCTGAGACGTGTAGATCTAACTAAAGAATGACAAGGGGTTCGGGACTGGGGAAAAGTGTGACATTATCCTGCCTTTTTTTTTTTCGTCAGGCAATTCCACACTTCCACGTCCTTTGAGAAGTGTAGAACTAGGTTAAGAATGAAAAGGGGTTCGGGACAGGGAAAACCTGCGTCATTATCCCGACGTTTTCAGACTATTCTACCCTCCCACACCTCTGAGAAGTGTAAAACTAAGTAAAGAATGACAAGAGGTTCATGACTGGGGAAAAAGTGAGATATTATCCTGACTTGGTCAGGCTATTCCACACTTTCATACCTTTGAGAAGTGTAGAACTAATTAAAGAATTATATGGGGTTCGTGACTGAGGAAAAGAGCGACAATATCGATCCCCACTTTGTCAGACAATTCACTACTTCCACGCCTTTTAGAACTGTGGAACTAAGTAAGAAGTGAAGAAACTCTGGATTTCCTGGCTAATTCAACAAATTGTCCATTTTTTTTTTTTATATATATAAAAAATTCTACAAAACAAATACTACATGTAAAATGTAATGCCAAAAAGGTTTCATTAATTATTTTGAATGGCTACACTAAAGAACTTTGTCCAGGGACTGAACAGTTAGCACCACCTTACAAGATCCTATCATTCACTCTAGACATGGGCTGAACTTGCAATCCAGAGGCCTCCATGACTAATCAAACAGCAAACAGCAGCTGGGTTTGATCTTGGTAGTCCCAACTTCAATTCCACTGCACGTTTGTACATTTTTCCCTAACGAGTAACGATTTCTTTTCGTTATGTTTGTTTAAATTAATTATTTTTGACATTGTTTGAGGAACACACACTTTGACTGCATCTTCACTTAATAGTCAACTATTTGTATTGTTTATCATTTTCAAAAACTATCTCTAGGTATTCTTGCATTGGTTAAAAGGGGAAAACAAAGAGAAAACATTAAAAAAGGGTTCTGAGTCAATGAAACAGTAACTCATGTTGCAAATAATTATATATTCCAAAATAATTTTGTGAATGCATTAAATAAAATTTCAGAGATGGTCTAATTTCAAGTATGAATGAAATGGTTTCAGCCATGAAAAGTGTTCAAGCATGAACATTGTTTCAAGACAAAGTAGACACTGGGCTTTGTGGGGACCCAAAGGAAAGCTGATGTTCAAGGTTAAGATTGTGTTTATACGTGGCAGTAAATGTTTATTTATGCATCGTGGTCGTTAGGTCAGGTTGTTAGCAATATAAGAAAGTTTGTGAGTGAAATTTATTTTAGACTAAGAAGTTACTGTGGCAGTAAGCTTATATGTAAGGTTTGTTAAGTATAAACTGTTTTTGTCTATGGCGAAGATCATTGTCAATCTGTTTGTAGTGGACTTATTTTACAGAAGTCTGGGGGTAAAGACTTCGCCTAAGCCCGGTTAACCTCGGTGTAAGAACCTGTGAATTTTTCTTTATTTCGCACCTTTTGTATTCCTATAGGTTCTATTGTGTTGACTTCTTTGTTTCCATTCCTTTACGCCACTCATGAGTTTTACAAATTGTTACACCGAGGTTGAGCCCATTTACCTGCTGCTGGTTTTTATTATTGTTACAATTATTTTTAATTTTGAGCTTTATTAAGGCAGTGAAAAAATTCTAGTATAGGTAAATGTGATGACCATGATTTGGGTATGCTTTAAATTGATCCACCCTAAATAAAAACCTTAGAAGAATGGCAGTGATTACTAGTCTATTTGTCTGATGTCTTGTGCTGGTGCCTTTTAGAAAATCTTGTCTGCATGACTGGTACATGAAATTGCAGAGACAGCAGTATTTTATAACCTGTCACAAAGTACCTACAATAATTATTGTATAACTTCAAATAAAAGGCTCATGACTTAAGAAGTGGTTTGTATTTAATTATTTGAGAGTGAACATGTTTACTCACCCCATCAAGAGGAAAATATTGGCTCAGTTGCTCGAAGTATGGTTAGCGTTAACCAGCGTTAAATACCTTGACAACGTATTGGTTTTGATACTGCTTAACCAATGGTTAAAGCTAACCATGCTTTGAGCAACTCAGTCCAGATTAATATTATGATCACAGTAAAATTTTTCAGCAATTTCTAAAATTGAAAAGTCTGACGAAGACTTTCCGCTACAAATTACTGGGTCACCAGTAATTGTGTTACTTCTAGAGTCATTTTTTTAAAGTTCCCTACCCCTCCCATATAGAGTCTTGCACCTGTATAACCAATCACCGTCTTCCCGAACCCTAGTCACATTAAACAGTCAAATGTCTTGGGGTTGACGGAAGGGGGGAGGGTGGGAGTATGTTGATGTAGCCTGCAACGAAGTCTTTCCTTTTGTTTGAGGGAGTCTTGCTGGTGGACTAATGTTGATGTCACTTTTTCATCTGGCGAAGAAGAGAAAAAAACCGCACCGACCGAAATCTCTGCCTCTATACCAGCGCTTTCGCACGCCTTTTGACCAAAAGACCCACAAACAGAAAACGCATAAAAAAACCGCTTGCTACGCAGACAAACGTCCAAAATAACGAACATTTACTGAAAAATAAATAAATAAATAAATATTGACTACTGATTGAGTGGCATATAATTTTAATCATGCCTTCCCTTCTAGTAATATTGTTTTTATTTACGAACCAGAAAGATAGGTTGCCCGTAGACCATGCGGAAGTTCAGCAGACATACAACGTTCAATAAAATCGGGAAGGCAAGCGCTGGAAGACTAGACTACTTCTGGTACCCAACTCATCTTTTTGGCGTTTGTTAAGTCAGTTTGCATATTTGCGCGCGTCATCATTGTCCCCTCCTCTTCCGTTGTCTTTGCAAAGGATGTTACGTTGCTCCTCGATATTTATTTACTATATTGCGAAAGTTAGAGTCTTGTATTCAAAGGTGAACTTTTATTGATATCATAGACCATTAAGAAGTGAGCTCTCTTCAGAGTGTTTCAGCTATGTCAACAGCAACAACAACAAGCTATTACAATCAGAATCAACTCGGTAAATGTTCATGACCTGTATAACGAAAACAAAACATACAAGCTAAAGAGGTCTATTAGGGACCTTACGAAAATGAGACAGCTACGGCAATTGGAATACCCAAAAAGCAATGGCTTTTATTAACAGAGAAAATGATCTGTTTTGTGTTTGTTCGTTTTACTTTGTTCTGTTTTATTTTTTCACGCAAATTTCTTTGTCGTCGGTGCACAACTACGACGTGAAATGCCCAAATTTTTAAGTATATTTGACATGTACAACAGGAAAGGCAAAGCGAAAAAATTTTACTGTGTTTTAATGAACTCGGACGCGGTTCCGTATCTTCAGTTACCGGCTGATTTCCCTTAGCTTCTTTCAGGTAACCTGGCGACCTAGAATAATCGTGAAAAAGTTGAAAGAGTGCAAAGTCTACCTTAAGCAACGTTTTCATCGGCGTGGCCGTTGCCGGATCGTAAGGTCCCTATTAACGTACGCAAGGAAAGAAAACGAGAGGGAGACTGGGAACGAGGTTTCCCCTTAAGTCTGGTCGATAGTTCTTTTATTACTGAAGAAGTTTAAGTCTAGAAATCGAAACATCTTACAATCTTGGACAAAAAGTGTTAAGAATTTTACACTTTCTTATGAACGGCGGACACACCAGATGAATTTAGCATCATGGTGGCCCCTTCCACCACCCCTCCCTGATCAGTGTTGTTTTTTTTTTGGAGGGGGGGAGGGGGAAGTATCATGAGTGTACCGGTCTTTGAAGTGAAGTATTCTAAAATTGAACATACGAGGTGCAGTTTTCTTAACATTTTTGTCCAAGATTGTAGAAACGAATCATTTTATTTGTCTTCGAATGTTAAGAAAAGAACCGTTTTCGGAGTGTTTCAGCTATTCAGTCAACAATAACAACAACAACAAATTTATAAGAGTAAGAATAGAATAACTAGAATAACTTAACAGCTAATATAGGACTAGCAATAACTGAAACGTTGATATGTTACTTACACAAAAAAAGTCATGGGCAATGTCAAGTAAAAAGGCCCGTGGAGTGATTGATTTATTTACCTCAATTCAATAATCATCAGAAATAAGAGAGACATCATGCACGGCATTATTGTAAGAGCGCCACAAAATAGTACGATTGATGAGCACAACGTGCACATACGTCCGCTGTATGCTGAATTTCAGAGAAAAACACTCAAGCTATGTATTTAAATAACTAATTTAAGGCTTTGACGAAAACTTGACCAACCGAAGTTTAATACTGTTTTTCACTTAACCTACGTGTAGCCGCCCCCTCCCCCCCTGACTACGCGTAGACTATTCTCCACTCAAAAAACGACAAAACGCCCGTGAATTCAAACACATTATCATCATGCAAAGGAGCATAATTATAAAAGAATATTGAATAAATCAGTGGAACGTGGTTTAAAACATTTTACAATAAGGATATGTTTTCATCTCTAATGTTTGACAAATGTTTCTACTATCCGAGATTTTAAAGCACAAGCGTTTGTGTTTTTTGTTAATGTTTGTTCCTAATAAGGGCCTCTTTATACTCGTCCTCGCACATTGGCTACCTAAACTTCACAACCATCATGTGATTTTAATTTACCATATGGCTCCCCTCCCCCACCCCCCTTAACTATCAAAATTTTGCGAAATAATTAAGCCATTCCCGAGTAGCCCCAAGCCTCTAAGTGCGAAGCCTACATCATACGATACACGAACAATGACAACAGAAAATTAAGAGCATCGGTAGAGACTCTCTTCAAGAAACTGCTTTGTTTGCTTGTGACCAAACTTTTCAGCACATGCCGCTGCTGTAAGGCCTTCCTTATCGACCGCAAGCAAATCTGCTCCATTATTCACCAACAGGCGGACAACATTCAGGTGCCCTGAGCCTGCAGACACGTGCAGTGGTGTGTCTCCATTGCTGTCGACCGCATTTACATCACTGCCTTTAAGAATCAATCTTCGCACCATTCCGGTCTTACCAAATGCTGCGGCTGTATGGAGAGGGATGCTTCCTTCAGAATCCCTTATGGTGATGTTCGCTTTATGTGCAAGTAGCAGCGAAACCATATCGCCCTCATTATCTCTTGACGCTAAATCATCGCCAAAAGCTGAGGCAAGGTGTAAAGGAGTGCTTCCTTCATTGTCTCTCGCATCGGCATTGGCTCCATGTTTAAGGAGACGGCGAGCAATTTTTGTTCGATCAAAAACAGCGCACAGGTGAAGAGGGGCACATCCGTTATTATCTCTGGCCTCGAGATCACTAAAAACGAAATTTTCTTGTAAGTAAAACGTGAAAGCAACACTATCTACGATTAAATGAAGCTGAGAAAGTGGACAATGGAACACTGTTATTGCCAACAAACAATAAGCTAAGATATATAGAAAGCAATCGGGTGCCGCAATCTACTGGCCGACACCTTAAATTTTGCAAGTTGAAAAGTGGCCGGCGTACAAAGCCGATTTTCCGATTTTTGCCGATCCATTATGGAGAACCGAAAAGGATTATATGAGAAAATTGAGAGTTATATAAGAACCTACAAACCTCAACAATTTTTGGAGTAACTGTTTACTTCTGCATGTTATCTTTCCCTGTGCTACTTTCATGCAACCAGTGGTTATAACCCAACATTATTGTTATTATTATTATTATTATTATTATTGAACAGCGATAGCGGAGATGGCGGCGGAAGATAGCGATGAAAAGCGTTGAAAAGTAGAAGAACACGCTGTACGAGAGAAGGAAGTAAAGGATATTCTGCTTAAATTAGTTTTTATTCGCAAAGAAAGGTACTTGAAATGATTGACCAAACGGAAGGCAATCCAAACCTAGACGTAAATGGACGGAACAAATGAACGCCGACCTTCTAACCTGGAAACGCGAGGCCGTGGCGATAACGCAAATGGAACAACAACCATCGCTTGATGGCTATGGGAAGAAAACATGGTATATCAGAATAATCAAAGAGCTCTGGGATGCGAAGGGATATGGAGATCTCGGACTCTCAAGCCAGAGCTTACGCGATCAAGCAGCTGCACTCGAAAAAACGCAAAGAGCCGGAGAGCAGGGGAAATTTACGATGGGATGCACAGACAGAGGGCACGGCAAATTGAAGAGTTTACGCTGGGGGAAACCTGTCCAGGGAGGAACGTTTCGGTGAAAATTCGGAGGGTTTTTTAACTTTGTCTATAAACGCAGATTTATTTCATCTTGAAGAAGAGAGACAGAATCGCAATATGGTAATCTGCTAACAGTCTCAAGCCAAGATCTACTACGTGAAGGTCGAATCGGAAAACGCAAGGCGTCGGAACCATCCGACAGATCTTAGGTATTTGCTAAGCCTGTGCTCCAAGGCCAAATCAACCCAGCGGTGCGTTTTCTGAATGAACGATTAATGGTGGTGTGTCAGCGCTAACAGACGAAGCCATGACGCAGCTCAAACAGAAACATCTCACTCCACAACAAGCAAAATTGGGTTCATTACTCTTCGGGCCGATCGACGATGAGTTTTCAGAATCAATGTACACGGAGATTAATGGTGAGATGGTTAGGCAAGCCGCTTTGAGAACAAGGGGTGCAGGAGGCCTCTCTGGTGTTGACGCAAATGGTTTGTCTTAGAGCATCTAGGGCAAAAAGGAACTCAGTATCATGACACTGAGATCGAAAATGTAGAGGGCGCCATTTAGGAATACGAGTTTTTATTCTTTTTAACTTGCTTCTTCTTTTTTTTAACATCAGAAACGGATAATTTTATTTTGTCTAGACTTAATTTAAAACACCGAAGTGTGTGCAAGTGATACTAGTATTATTATTATTATTATTATTATTATTGTTGTTGTTGTTGTTATTACTATTATCATCGTCATAGAGAGAGAGAGAGAGAGAGAGAGAGAGAGAGAGAGAGAGAGAGAGAGAGCAATAATGAAAAAAGCCAACCGAGCGCATGGTTGAGGAATAGGGCGGCGCTGCCCCGTCCTTCTCCAGCCCCTCCCTCACCCATTATTTTGCGCACTGTTAATCGTTCTTCGTAATCTTTAAAAGTGTTTCTGTTTTACCCTGGCGAAGGAGGAGTGACAGCTAATTGCCATGCTGTGGCTTGCATGATTGGCAAGTCTAAACCTGGCATGGAAGGCCGTGGTTGCTTTCAAAATATCACAAATTTTCGCAGAAACGCTTTAATTTTATCAACCAATTTTTTTAACATTTCGTACCGATCCCCCAGCGACGTAAAAACGAAGCTTCTTTATAAACTAACCCTTTCTTTATAGTGGGATTAAATCAATAAGGTAAAATGATCATTTCACTTCCCTGCCTTCCTTTGTCTCATGACAAGATCAAGAGTTTGAATTTCTAACAATCACGAATGGAATAGTTTATAAGCGTTTCTTCATCAAAACAAGCGTCTGTAATACAAAATTACCTAGTACATAGTTTACCTTTCATAGCTGACCATCATTGACACCCACTCATCTGTCGAAACAAAACAGTAGCCCTCATTGGTAGCGAATTCCATCAACTCGTCATTGTCATCGTCATAGCAGCAGCCCACGTGAAGAGGAGTGGAACCTTTATAATCCACTGCATTAGGATTACTACCGTGTTTCAAAAGAGGCTCCACAAGCCAAAAGCGATGAGAAGTCAATGCAACGTGAAGAGGTGTACATCCCAGTTCATCAACAACATTCAAATCTGCTCCATAAGCAACGAGTATCTCCACAATATCAAGCGCACCAGAATAGCCCGCCATGTGCAGGCACGTTTGTCCACGTACGTTCGTTGAGTTAACTCTGCTGCCTTCCTTGATAAGCAGCTCTGCAATCTCATATCTATCTTCCGCGGCTGCAACATGAAGTGGGGTGTCTCCTTGCTTATTTCGGGAATGAATATCTGCACCCACTTTCAACAGAAAGCTTACATCGTCTGTAGAAAAGGGCAACGGATCATAAAACGTTTCTTGTGCATTTCTTGGATTGTATATAGCAAGGTGAAGGGGCGTGTTACCATCACTATCTACTTGTTGTACGTCTGGTTTGAGTTTAAGTAAAAAATTACTCCTATGACGAGCTAAACTAACAAGTAAAGGTGTCTGCCCTCTTTTGTTAACAGCACGTACATCAGCTCCTCTGTCCACGAGATGTTTTATAATTTCGTCGCTTCCACTTGCAACTGCCCTGTGTAAAGGAGTTTCTCCGTTCTTGTCTCTCGCCTCGAGTGCCAATTGCTGGTCCAACAGTTCGTCAACAGTGGAAAGAAACTGATGGCTTGCAGCAAAGTGAAGAGTTGTTCGACCAGTATCGCCATCGACAGCGAACTTGTCACCGCCGTGTTCTAGATAGTACTTTACAATGTCCCAGTTACCATAGTCCAACATTTCTGAACTTCTACATTTAAACATCGCGCCAAGAATTGAATGCCCCCTATAATCTTTTGAGTTTATGTCACTTCCATGATTAATCAGCAATTCAACAACTGATCGCCTGCCACGTTTTCCTGCTAGATGAAGAGCAGTTCTACCAGTTTTCACGACAGCTGCGATATCACTTCCATTCTGAATCAAAACCCTAACGGTATCCAATCTTCCAGCGGCAGCTGCAATGTGTAAAGGCGTCCAGCCTTGATTATCAGCAGCGTTTATATCAGCACCACGTTGAATCAGCAGCTCAACAGATCTACAAACACCTTCGTAAGAAGCTGCATGCAGAGGAGTAAGATTTGTTTTGTCTAGAGCTCTCACGTCCGAAGTATGATCAACGAGTATCTTCACGATTTCTGGATCATACGTTGCTTGATGTAAAGGTGTTTCTCCGTTGTCATCAGAAATATTGACGCAAGAGCCATTATCTAGAAGAAGCTTGCAGACTTCCACAGCGTGTGAAGCCATATGATGAAGAGGCGATCTTCCGCGCTGGTCGGTTGCATTAACTGAGGCTCCATGTTCTAGTAAAGTCTTCACGATCCATACTTTAGGATGTTCTACGGCCTTCATAAGGGCAGTTTCACCAAATTTGTTCATTGTATTAACAGTGCTACCCCAGTTCAAAAACACTTCAACCAGTTCCTCGTCTACCATCTCTAATGCTTTAGTGAGAGGTGTTTCTTCTACAAAGTCTTTAGTTTCCAAATCAGCACCATGTAGTAACATAATCTGCGCAAGTGCAGGGCGATTGAAGCTTTTTACGACGGCATGTAAAGGTGTTTGTTCGTCTCTACCGCATTTTTGGTTGACGTCTGCACCACACTGAAGCAACTCTTCAACAAGTTTGCATTTCCCTTTCAAGGTTGCAAGGATAAGTGGAGACTCTTTGAGGGGGACTTCAAAGTCTACCTTACAGTCGAGTTCAAGTAGAAGGCTAATACATTCCTCTGCTTCAAAATCTACTGCATAATGCAGTGGTGTTTCAAATGTGTTGTTAATGGCGTTAATATCTGCACCACACGAAACAAGAAGCTTAAACATTTTCACAGCCTTTTGAGGTTTTTTATCTCGCATTCCGCTGGGGAAAACGATATGGAGGGCCGTATTTCCAAATTCATTCTTTTTATTTACATCCATGCCGTTTTGCAGAAGCTGAGAAACTAACGGAAAATCCATGCGACCTACAGCCGACGTTAAAATCGTATCTCCACCTTTTAAACGATAATCTTCCATGTTGTCGAGCACGTCATTGTCAAGTAATTTAAGAACATCGAAAAGACCATGCTCAGCAGCAAGATCGCTTAAAGCTTGGAGTGAACCACATTTTAAGTTTGAAACATTAGCTCCACGCTCCATTAGAAGTTTAGCTACTTCACCTTGGCCTGCGTGCAGGGCGGCATATAAGGGACATATGTTCCCCAAGTAGTTTCTATCCTCCCATGAGAACGACTCTATTTGCCTTTCTCGTAGACGTTCTCTTCTTGAGCTAACATTCCCATTAATGTCGGCTCCTTGTTCTAGGAGCATAGTCACCACATCACAATGTCCGGTACTTGCCGCCTCCTCAAGAGGAGTCAGCAAGGAATCACCGTTGCTAGGGACGGCATCCACATGTACACCACTGTTTAAAAGGAATTCTACAATATCTACTAAACCCTCTCTGGCAGAGGATTGTAACAAGTCAGATTCATAAGACCTCAATAGGTTTGGATCGTTTGAAAGCAAGGATTCGCTGCCTCTGTCAATCAGAAACTTAGCTGTGGTAGCATGACCTCCTTTTAGGGCACAGTACAGCGCCAACAATCCATCCTTGTCTCTAGAGTTAACATCAGTACCATGGTCTAGAAGGTAATTCACTGTGTCGGTTTGTCCCTTTTCAGCAGCCACATGCAATGGCGTTCTTCCGAAAATATCTTTA
Source organism: Porites lutea (assembly GCF_958299795.1). Lineage (NCBI taxonomy): Eukaryota > Metazoa > Cnidaria > Anthozoa > Scleractinia > Poritidae > Porites > Porites lutea. The sequence continues at coordinate 8,502,979 of NC_133213.1, read as the reverse complement.
GCTTGGATATTAGCTCCATGATTGACAAGAATCATTACCAGATCTAACCTTGTGGCCAGGTGAAGGACGGTTTTCCCGCGGGCCGTCGCAGCTAACACATTTCCATCATGTTCAAGAAGGAATTTAACCATTTCTGTATGGTCTCCTTTAGCGGCAAAATGCAAGGGCAACCAGGCCATTTCGTTTCCTGTACGTAGGTCTCCTGCATTCTGTAGCAAAACCTGAACAGTTTGCAGGTGTCCTTTTTCAGCAGCTAACATGAGAGGAGTGTACCCAGGGTTATCTAAGGAACTCGTAAATTCATTGACGTCAGCACCATGTTCGATGAGCAGCCGAACGGAATTTGTATGGCCATTTGAAGCAGCCAAATGCAAAGCAGAGTAACCATGTTCATCCTTTTGCAAAACATCAACACCATGCTCGATCAGTCGCAAAAGATTTCTCACTTTTCCACCTTCAGCAACATAATGAAATGGAGTGCGATCCTGATTATCTAGCATTTCTAGAGACGCACCTCTCTCGATAAGAAATTCTACAACCTCCTCGTCATTAAATTTGGCAGCCAACATAAGAGGTGTCTGCTGTGGTTCATCCCAATCATTCTCCAAACCATCAACAACCGCGACGCACTCCAATAGTCTTCGAATGTGGTGAACCTGTCCTTCCCTTGCAGCCAAGTGAAGCAGCGACTGAGAGTGAAACTCCTGACAGATTGTCTCAACACGCTTGAAAATCTGCCTATGTCTTGGTGACTGCTGTAATATCAACACGGCCCACACTGACTTACTAGGAAAATATAATGAGTTGGCTCTGATCTTGACATTCAGACCTATAAAACTGTCCAGTTTGCTGGGACTGTTACTCTGGATCGCCGTAAACGTTTCCACATCTCCTTCGATACAAGCTGATTGCAGGCGGCTTAAGCCACTTTCCTTGTCTGGTGTAATCAACGCATCAAAGGCCAAAGATTTCAAGGAAAGCTTAAACAAAACAGTCGTTAAAAGAAGTGTTACAAATTACATGCAAATTCTTAACACAGGCACGTTTAACGTGCATGAGCTATTTTGAATGCTTCAGTGTGACTGTACCAAGAATCTACTCTTTTCATCCTAAATTTAGACTACTTTTTGGTGCGAAATTGGTTTTGCTGTACATAATGAAAATGCGAAAAGTTGCGCACAGCTTAGTCGATCCTCATGCTTTTGATTAGGTTTTCTTTGCCTTTTCTTCAGGCATATGCTGAAAATTAAACAAATTTTTAAAGTACAATTAATAACAACTCAACAAACGTTGCTTCGAGGGAAGACTAGAAGTATTCTTCAGGGTTTCTTAAATAATAGTGGGCTTAAGCAATGAGAACGCTGACGTCCCGGACGTCATGAATAGCAACCAGCTCAGACGTTTCCGCACTCAACGAATTTGAATGCCTCTGTTATATCTCCCGCTACCAATTTGGCGAGTCTGAGCACTGAAAGAGACAAAATACCATTTTTGACATGCGTGATGTTAACGCTGTCGTCGCTTAAGGTCCCTAGCGTGGCTCATCGAATATCGATGTCACGAGTTTCATCATTGGCCGTAGATAGTTCATTGTTCACAAGGTTTCCAGGAACGATTCTACTTCATGAAACAGTCTTTAACTCTCACTTACGTAAGGCACTGGTTACAAAACTAAAGAGGTGGTCTCATTTCATGAGTTCAAGTTACCTAATATTGTTGCTGTGAACAGCCAGTCTGTATGAAATGCACAGTCACACAGTTTGCACGTGAAAGTGTTGGGTTTTGCAGTTTTGGCAGCTATAAGCCATGGAACAGTGAACAGCAGCATGTATATGGCCGTTATAAAGTGTTCCGCGTTTTGAGCGCAGTGAAGCTTGACGATAAAGCCTCCAGAATAAATGTACGAGGTCGTTAAACTTTTCGAGTTTGAAATGAAATGTTCACAGGCTAAACACAGCTCATACGCTCGTGATAGTGTGAAACGTGACCTCGGACTTGGAGTTAGCTTGAACCACAGAGGCTCCCTTTTTCTTTCTTTCGCTTAGGTTATGCAGTACAAGGAGTAAAATCTTACTTTTACCACTCTGATCTAACATTAAGAGGTCATGAAGCTGGTCTTTTTTATGCATATTGAGTAATTGTTTCATGTGGTCTTCAGCGCGATGTTCCGCAGTTCCTCCGTTAGCAATTACTTTAATTTGTTTTAGCTAATAACAGTCTCTGCGACTGTACTGGTAGTGCATTTAGAGGTCATGAAAGGAGAAGCGAGACTACAGTTTCCGAATTAAAAGGTTCCTCGTCAATTGCTGCTATGGTGGAAGCCCGGGATATGTCTTCACTTCGTGAAGAGAGGCTGAATCTAAGGTCACGTTTCACACAGCAATTATGAGTCTCGTTTAGCCTGTCAACACAATTTCAAACCGGATGTTTTCCTCAGCGCGTTCAGCCAATAATACAAAGTTTTCTATTTCGGAAAGGTACCCCCCCCTCCCCCCAACCAAGGGTTAGGGGGTGGAGACGTATGACATTTCAGACCACACCAACATGAAACCGCAACAAATTTCTTTTTACGGGCTTCTTTCGCGCTCTTGAGAGGAAAATCGATGTTGACATGGCAGATTTCACGTTAGGACGAAAGCAATGGGAAATTTTAAGGCATACTTCTGATAATTTGAACTGGTTTGTTGGGCTAGCTTTAGGAACGAAATTCCCCCTCCCCCCCGAAAAAAAATTGTTTTATTCCTGGCATGTCATGGAACGGTTGGATGCAGCTGAACTATAAAATGTAATCTAAGGTCAAGATTAAAGAAGATTAAAGAAAAGTTGGGTGATGTAAGTTTGCTTGTTCAATGAAGGCTTTGATGTCAGGTTTACTCATTTCCCATAGGGAAAAGATATCGTGTATGTAGCATTTCCAAACTGTCGTTCCAAAGACAGTTTTGCTTAGAGTTGTTGTTTCAATATATGTGATGAAAAATATTGGCAAAGGAATCGAAACTGCTGTCTTTGTGCCTATTGCAGTTCCATGGTTTTGTAGGTAAGGCTTTCCATTGAAGTGGAAGAAATTTTCTTTGAGGATTAATCTAAGCATTTCCGGCAAGTAATGTGTACGAATGGGTTGTCTGTGTAGAAATTTTCATATGCTTTGTGACAGACAATTTCAATATACCCTCGTTTTGCTGTATATTTGTGTCAAGACTCATAACGTCCATCGAAACAAGAAACGTTCGGTTTTTCACATTTGTCTTTTCAGTGAAAGGTATGATTTCTGTGATTTTGATATTGGTTGTAGCAGTGTATCAACAAATTTTGTCAAGCGCAGAACAAGGTTTTATTGGATTATTAAGAGGAAACCAACCATCCATGTTTTAACTAGGGGGTGGGTCATGCAATTTCCAACCTTGCTTTAGGGGTGGGTCAGTCATTTTTGTGCCGAAGGGAGGGGGTGGGTCATGTGTTTTTTATCAACCACATTTCCAAATGCTCCGGCCCACGCCCCCCCCCTATACTTTTTGACCAGTCCCTAAATACCACTGCTTCGTTAACGTGGTAAATCCCTTTTACCATGGTGTGCATAACCATACCAAATGTCATGCTCACAATTTGCACATAAAGATGTCGGACTTTGCCCCTATTACAGTTCGTAAGTGAAAGAACGTAGGGACTTGCAGGACAGAACCCTGGGAACGAGGTTGGGTTAATTGTTTACGAGAAAATTTGGTCAAACGATTTACAGACATCGCCTCCTTTTCGAAAATCTGTAGTAAAATTATTCATGCAACGTTTAATTAAGGCTGATAGCCTAACATTTACTTTTGAGAAAATTATCAAACTGCCGAAATTTATTTCTGCTCATCACACGTTTTCCACTCAATGAAACGATCTTTAATTATTTTGCCTACTGGCTTCTTCCAAGTTTATTCCTCAACGCTAATAAATTTTTCTACTACATTTAAAGTTGCCCATCTTTATTAAGGCCATGGCCACTGGGTAAATTAGCGTTTTAATTACTTGACGTATGATGTGGTTACGCTAAGTTCATTGCCGGAACGTGAAAGGTCTGTTGAACTTTGCATGGGAGAGAATAAAGGTTGTTTACAGGATTAACTTTCTCGGTAAAGCTTTTAAACTTTTAATCTCAAAATTCACATAGAAATTCTCCAGACTGGTCTTCATACATTCCCTCAAAGTGTTTGTTGAGAGACTCTGTTGAAAGATCAATGTTCCCTCTGGTGACAATTGCATTAATCCTTATAACCTTTTTCCTTGATTATTAATTGATATTATCTAGAGGAAATTGATATTGGTCACTCTATTAGGGCTTAAAGGGTAAAAAAAAATCATCTAGAACCACAATTTCAGCTGCTCATGTCTTAAGCCGTTTTTGGTGTTTGTATGCAATTCTTGTCTGGCAGAACAGCATGGTATTGTTCCCGATGAAATGAAACTCGCTTGCGTGATACCTATTTTTAAATCTGATGATCATTCGCTTTTCACCAACTACCGACCTATCTCGGTACTTTCCAGCTTTACAAAATTATTTGAAAGAGTTATCTATCGTTTAATGCAATAACTGATGAATTTCTCAAATCCTCTGTAGTAACCAATACGGCTTCAGGAAAAATCATTCTACTGCACTCGCGGTAATCGACTTACATGACAAGATTTCGACGGCCTTTGACCGAGGTGAATTTTCCGTAGGTATTTTTCTTGACCTCTCCAAAGCCATCGACGCTGTAAATCATCTCATCGTTTTTGATAAACTCAAACATTACGGTATTCGTGGCTTAGCGCTGGACTGGATAAGAAGTTACTTTTCAAACAGAAAGCAATATGTTGAATATAATGGCCACCGTTCGTTAAGAAATGAAATCTCTTGTGGGGTCCCTCAGGGTTCTATCTTCGGACCTCTATTTTTCTTACTTTACATTAACGACATTAACAATGCTTCTAACCTATTAAATCTGATATTGTTCGCTGACGATACCAATGTATTCATGTCACATAAAGATCCGAACTATCTTTCAGTTATGTTGAACTCGGAGATGGACAAACTGTCAATCTGGTTTAAAGCAAACAATCTTTCTCTAAATCTTAAAAAGACTAAATTTATGGTCTTTAAACCAAGACAAAAGCGTTCAATTTGTAATATTCAAATAAGTATAGATAATCAGATTATTGTTAAAGTAAAGGTTAGGTCTCCTCGCCACTTCTTTTTTTCTCTCTTTTCCTTTATTTTTTGTAATTATTGTGTGCCAAATAAAATAAACATTCAGCAACAAGGGGGATTCATTTGCAACATACGCGTATAGCTGTCGCAATTGCCCGTTGGTATTTTTTTGTATTTAAACGTAAAAACAATAAACAATTCTAGTGGGCAAATGCGACAGCTACACGCGTATTTTTCAAATGAATCCAATCCAAATATCCACAGTTGATATCCTTCCAAGCTACCTTTAGAATCTACTCATGTGAAAACAACAGTCAGCTGCAACAGTTATCGGGAATAAAAAACCAAGTATCTTGTTGAAAATGTGCTTGCCTCGAGCCATATCAAAAACAATGTCACATGGTTTCTCAGGGGGCAAACAAATGATAAAAGAAATCGCGGTCGAGACGAAACAAGACGACGGCTTAACAGTCTAGCAAAAAGTCATTTCGAGTTTTGACAAGATTTACGTCATAATTGTTTGCTGTGAGGACACGTACGGCGCTGCAGCATCATAAGAAGTAACAATGATTACTTCTACCCATGATTTGCCATTATCGTCTTTACTATGAAACTTTCCTTATTTTCTGTTGTCTAGAGTAAACAAACTCGACCGCGATTTCCTGCATTGGCAGCTTGCTTCCTTTTCACCGTTTTACAGTGAACTTTATTTAACAAACCCCTTATGCCCCCCCCCCGCCCCCCCGAGCTTCGCGAGGTTCTGCGATACACGTATTTCTAGTTAATGAGTTTGAGAAACCGTCGTGAAATTTTAAGCAATTGCTGGTTTTCAGTGTCACGCCATCCAAAATAGATCAAAATAAAAATCAAAACCATTCGACAGATAAAGTCCAGAATCTGGGAAATGAAAGGAGGTAAATATACAAAGACCCTTGCCAAGATTTGGGTTGAAGGAATAACTCGTATACGAGATATCCGAGGAAATGTTTTACCCAAATTTATAGAGCTTTGTATGGAGACGCCATGCTGGAGCTCATCCAGATGAGCTCCATCATGGCGGACGGAAACGAACAGAAACATCTGTTACAGAGTTTTGCTACAAAAGCGTGAATTTACCCCTAGAGGAACTCATAAACATTAAAGTAATACTTTTTCTAACACTTGAACTGTTTAAATAGCAAAATTCCTCGAAGAGAGTCAGATCACTTTTTTAACCTAAATGACAGCTCTTTCAGCCGTCATGTAAATGCCGCGTCACGCAAAAGCCTAGAAATTCAAGCGTACTCTATTACAAAACCAAGAACCCTTTTAAATCGAAAATGTGTTTGAAAATTAGTTTTTAGCTGCTCTAAAGCACCATGAAAGTAAAATCTCAGTAGGATCGATAGTTTTGTAGTTTAATTTTAGTGACGTCATGTGAAAACCAACAATATGGGGCTCAAATCTCCTTTTTATTCATGACAGGCAATTTGAGCCCTTAAAATACGTAAGGGAAAGACTTAACGAGAGTTTAAAAATTTTAAAATTTACAAGGATTTGTATGGAAAACCACTCAAGCGTGACTGGGTGGCAAGAGTTGTTTTCTCATACAAATCCCTCTAAGTTTCGGTGGCTCTTGCAATCGCTTCCTTTGAGATACACGGCTGAAAATTTACAGGTTTGGACCATTTTTCTAGAGAAGATGGAAACAGACATCTTCTCAATGCAGAGGTTCATAGTTGGCACTACTCCTGCATTGATTAGAGGACGGAAAGAAATTAATTCTAGTTTCCCCCCTCGGCGTTAGCTTTCTTTCCAACGTATCCACGTCTATTTTTCGACATACATCCTTTCCTGGAACGTTTTCTCTCCAAAAAGCCGTATTTTTGGTAACGAAGTCGGTTCGTCCGCCGCTAGTTAATTCAAAGGTACAGCAGGAAGCAGTCCACATCTCTGAAGGGACGTTAACACGAAAACTCGAATCATCCTGGTAGTTACTGAATCCACCTCTACCAAAGAATCTCGTTTCTGAAGGACCATTAAAGGTCGATGGAATCACTCCGACAACAATAAACATCCGAACGTTTCCTACCACATCTGCTGTTCCTTCCCTCAAACAATTAACTTGACCCCACCGAATGAGGTAACCTTCACACGTTTTCCATGGACCTGAATTAAAATCCCCAAACTGAGGAACGGCATTAGTGTAAACGAAAGTCTGTTTCTTTTTTTCTTGATCCCCTATGCCGTACCGGGACGCTATCAAGTGTCCCCTGTGCAACACAACTTTAACCTTATTACCTGAAGACGACGTCGGGTTCAATTTATTGTACCAATTTCTATCTATCGACTTTCTCAGTGGTGGTCCTCGTATCTTATAGTAAACTTCGCGTTTAGAGGCCTGCCAGTAGTCATCTGTGTTTTGCTGAAAACGTCTATCCAGTGCCGTTCTGCTTTCTCGAAATGTTCCTTCCCTTCCTCTTGGGCGGCGGCCTTCCTCTGCCGATAGTTGGCTTCCGTTAACTACTGTCGCTGAGTAAAGTGGTATTCGATTGTTACAGTCATAAAGAATTGCTACCGTGTTATATTCGCATAAAAAACTGAAATCTTTTCCAGAGACAACGCTTTTGGCATGTGCGTACCGTTCTAGACCGTATGGCGAATGGTTCAATATGTTTAGGCCAACCACTATATTTCCACGAACATCACAAGCGCCGAGAAAGTTACATTCACATCCCAATAAACCTGCAGCACCTACAGTGCTACAGCTGGCCTGCGCCGTTGTCCCAAAACACATACAGCTAGCTAATGTTAATACGATCGCAGCAAAGCCGGCCATGGCTACACAAAACTAAATGAGCACGTTCAGAATATCGAATTTATTGTCAACGCAGTACTAAAAACTGTGCACGCCCTGACAAGTTCTGATTGGGCACTCAAAAATGCCGAAAATAGTTTGAACAATACGTGGCAACAAACGAAGTAAGAACAAACCAAAAGATAATAAGGTTGCCTTATTCCAACTTCCTGTTTTTCCCGCTAAACATAGGCGGAAATTGTGAATACTGAAGGTCTCTAAATGCAAGGAGACTTATACCCTACATAATGCAGAATAATTCTCGAGTACGCCCTACAGGCGAGTGCAGAAAAATGGCAACAAAAGCCACTTCGTTTTAACGGTTTCAATATTTTTGTGTGTGCCTGTGTGTATGCGAGTATGTGTTTATACCACAGCAACTCTAAGAGTCTCCACAGACAGAGATTTAAATTCTAGGGGAATATTTCGACCTTGGGATTAAATGGTGAGACGTGACTGGCATTATCACAAGTAAAAACACGAAAGCGGAGTTATTATGTTCACAAACAAATTGGACGGACTCCAAAATCGATCTCCGGTTTGTGGTCTCCCTCTTCTTCCTAACTGCTAAAAATAAAAATGAAAAACTTCCCAGAAATATTCACTTTTGTCCGCATTGACCACATTATTGAGCCTTGTTCGCAGGGCGTTATACTGCCCCATTAAGAACAGATTATTTGTCGCTTAAGCCATCTTCGAGGTAGACAGACGCAAATCAGACAAAATATATCAAAACGCCCCTTAAAAGTGCAGAGAAAAATCAAACAAGAAAAAGACCCATGCTGTAGATTTTAGACAACTTGCCAACAAACTGATACAAGCAACAATAGTGCACTTGTTATTCAGTCTTAACTAGTAAAGTGAAACCAGAAAAAAATACAATTAATGGCGACGTATATATTCATTCATAGTCTAAGCAGCTTTTGTTTTTCTTTCTTTCTGTCTGTTTTTTTTTTTTCTGTTTTTTTTCAGTGCGATTGTATCAATCAGAATCCTAGGTTCCTGTTGTCGGAAACCAAAATCCATATTTTGAATTCAACGTCACTTGGTCTTCATGTGCGACATTCGTCATTTTTAAGGCAACGTTGATACTTTCGATGACTATGTCAACTGCACATCACTTTTGTAAAGATCGCTAAGATAGTAACTAAAAAAATAAATAAACAAATAATTACAATACTTTTTTACTTAGTCAATATGTGTCTACTATTCCAAATTTTTGCTCCACGACAGTTGCAAAAACGCTCATATAAGCGAATCCTGACATAGAATTCGGAATTTTGGAATCCGGAATACAGGTCAAGGAATGTAGAATTCAACTGACGATTGAAATCCGGAATCCAATTTCCACTGACAAAGTATCCATAATTCAGCATCCGAAATTCAGAAGGGTGGAATCCAGACTCCAAGACTGTCTTGGATTCCTTTACATGGGGCGAATGATTTGCTGTGGCTTAGAGATAATCATTTACATGCCTTGCCTCTGCGAAATTTCCTCGTTTAATTAAACCAGTAGCGGAAGGCGAAAAATGGAGCATATTTCCTTGCAAAGCTATATCGTCCTCTGTTAGTTTTTCAAGAAATCACTCGCACCCCTTCCCAGCAGCGTGAATGCACTTTTGCTAACCCAATAGTTTAAGTCAATAGTAAAAAACAAACAAACAAACAAACAAACAAAACAAAAAAAGGGTCACCCATTCCACTGGAGTTAAGCATTGATTCATTACCTGGCTAAGAAAAGATTTATAAGTTCATTTAATAGTATATTAATTTCGCCCTTTTTAGAACTACCATAAAAATTCAAAACACAGTAGCTGGTAATAATAGCACTTGTCTATTAATAATGGTATCAGTAAATCGCAAACATTTTTAATTTCACATTTTTCTAAGACACAATGACGCGGATTTGGCTTAACAGTACGTTCCAAAACAGATGACACTATTGGTTATCAATGAAGTGAAAAAGGACTAAATTGGGTTATGACGGAATCCATCAGGAAATTCAGTAATTTTACTTTCACTGGACAAAAACCTTACACCAGAATATTTTCAGCCATATCGCATTTTACACTTTTCAAGGGCTATAGATGTATCTAGTTGTAGCTTTTGCTAAGTGCCATTGAAAGAAAAAGAATTTGCCTATATCACCGGTTTTAGCTCCAGTGTTTATACGAACATTTCAGCTGCTGAGGCGAGAATTTCCACTACCAGCACTCCTCGTTCCTACATTTCTGTCATGCTCTTGGCCTTAAAATCGCTCTTATTCTTCTGCTTAGACATTTTTGAACCTTAAACTTGTCGAGTTTCAATCAGCGAAAGGGAAATAACATAGGTTAGCGCGAACTTAAAATAGCGAGTTGTTGTTCGTACAAGTACAGTAGTGTGGCAGAGAACAACGTCCGAACTTGTTTACAACAAACGGGTCATCAAAAGTCACGTGAAACTACACGTTAAATCTAACGCTACTAAAATCTCCAGGGAATCTACACCTTACATTACACTTACATTACACTTTTCACAGCACGATCGAGAATTTTTCTGCCTGCTGTAATGCTTCGCGTGGCATTAAGCCGGCTCCCTCGCAAGCCGACCGTCTTCGCTCGGCTTGCTCGTTGGCAATTAGTTGTCTGTAATAACACCAAAGACAATTTCTTTCGGGAGCCGTTTCAAAATGCACAGGAATCGAGAAAACACATGTAAAATCGTCAGTATAGTATGGTGTCTCTGCAGTTAATCCAAGTTATTTCTGAAATATTTATTAATATGACTACTTTCTTTTCGTTTACGTTTTGTAAACTGCATGGATGAAGATAAACAACATTTTAGATCTTATAGATAATACTGCTTACCATGGCAAGGGCTAAAATGGTGCTCTCTCCAGAAACTGATCCGGTGCCAAGTTTTATGAAATCTTCACCTTCAGTTATAAACAAAAATATACTGAATGTACAGGTAAAATATATATTACGTGGAGATTTTTTCTTATGACGTCAAAAAGCGCTATAACCTAGTGGCGATATAAAATTAATAGAGGAGGAAAATTATTATGCAGACACGGGCTCTAGGATTTTGTCTGGAGTTGTCTTTGACCCGGCGCTCACTGTAAAGACTCGGATTGCATTGAAGCCGTCTCCCTATGTCACGGCTGTCTATTGTTAATTTTGTTACTGCTGGTCAATAACGTCTGGCAAGAAATCAATGCTTGTAAATGGGTAAATGACAAAATAGCAACCTCTGTGTAAACACGTATGTCTCCCATTATATCAAACGTTTAACAAACAACAAAGAGATGAACGTTGAAACTGAAAAGTCGAACAACTCCAAGACAACAACAGCACGTGATTGCAACATCTTCGTCCTCCCTCTTAAAGATTTTCAAGCCGTTCCTTTTCTTGTATTTCCTGTGCAAGTTATGAGGGGTTCTTTTTATGTTTCATTCAATTTGATGGCAGTAGAGTGTAATTCCCAGCGTTCAAAGTTGGATAGATTTCGTGACAAAGCGCCATTAGGATTCCTTACGATTGAAGTCTTCCTGACATCAGATCCCGACTTTAATCTCCGATTCCGGATAAAGAATTAAATTTATAATTTAGTAAACTTATTATTTCATTTTGATCAGTCTCAGTTTCTTTTAAACAGCAAAGAAAACAACAAACGGCTAAATATCCACACGGTAAAATATCACTTAAAGCAAAACCCCAATCACCAAAGTCGACCTTCTGTGGCTAATCATTTAACAGCCCCCAAACCTAGTACTAATTGCTCTTCACAAACGTTTGCTACGACGTTTACAAACATTTTCCGTGCTTACGGCGTCTTTTTCGTTCTTGTTTTTTCTTTTACCTTGTGTTGAAATGAAAAATGTTGATCGATTTAATGGTTCAGACTTGGCGTGATCATGGGCGCGCCGTGATATTGGATACAAATTTACATAAGGCTAAAGCGTACTAACTCTTCTGCCTGCATTCGTGATATTAACGATATATTTCAATTTTACGGATTTCAGCTCATGATTTTGCCCCTAGTGTTATCGACATACACCGGCATGCGATATTTACACGTGTGAATCAACCGTTGTACCAATATAAATACAACTAACGAAGCCAACTGTGGTGTCAATAAACCGAAATTGCGGTGTATTGTTAGGCCGCTATTCCAATATTCTTTGGTTTGTTTAATGTTTTAACTAGAAAAAATCATATTTTCTCACCTCCACTGAGAAGAAATATCCTTTATATAAAGCTTCAGCAGTCAGTCGCCCTCGTGTCAGTCTGGGGTTTCCGTAAGAAAGGAGCTGCGGTTAATTTGGTCAGCGGAATAAGCTAGCAGGGAGGGGTACCAGAGAAGCAAGAGCATCGTCATTAAACATCATCATCATTGTCATCGTCAACGTGTACTGCTTTTTTAGAACAACAAATAAGTAAATAAATACACGTTGCTATCAGCTTTGCAGTAGTCTATGGACTTCTCGTTTTTTGTTCTTAATATTGTAGCTAATTACATCTCTTTTCTCCAACGTTGACCACCAGCAGGATCTTCGTGCACGGTTTTTCCCTGAAAAGATTTGCATGACTTTGCTCAATTTCTCATGGGACTAACAATCTTCCCTTAAGAAATTGCAAACAAAACTGATTCAAAACTTTGTGGGGAAAACCAATGGAAACGTAACGTGAATTTGGCAGAATTCATGGATCTTTTGGATCTCGGCAAGTTTAATAATTTGAAGGCGTTATTTCCAGGTCGATGTAAAAAAGCTGTTCAAAAGTTTTTTTTTCTGAAAAGGTCAAACAATTGTTTCATTATTAAGGGAATTAAAATACTACATCTCAAACAATTTACAGAGGCCATGCCATTTTAATATTTTTCGCTTCATGTCTACTTTGGGGGAAATTTTCCAGATTCTGACAATAAATTCAACTATATGACGTCATAGTGACATCGATTACATCATTAAGGGAATCACGTTATGCTTAGAAGTTGTAAATGACGAGTACACGAGTACATTATGTTATCTGATTTTGTTGGCCGTAGGATGAGCGGTTTTCAAATTATAAAGAGGGGGGGGGGGGCGGGGGGGGCTTCGGGGATCCCACGGTCGCAGGAGGCAAAAAAAGGCCTGACTAGGGTTAATACACTGTACATACATACAGTTAAGCTAGAGAGGGCAAAGTTCGCAAAAACTCAGTCCACGGAAAGAACGGTTCAAGAAACTGTATTCTTTTTGCTCGAAGCCTGGCAATTCGTTGTACACGCACGAGTCGATGCAATCCGGAGGCCCGCCTTCAGTTCCCGCCCTGGGCCCAGTTGTTGGAAGACGGATTAGCGCTTAACCCGGGGTTAAATTTAACCTGGGTTCCTTTTTCTTGTGTTCAAAAGCAATTTTCTGCGCTATTTTTAGAGCTTCCAATCATCAACTTGTAGACAAAAAGAACTAAAACTGAAATGCCTTTTAAGCTTTTAAATCTGAATACAAATCTCGCACTAACCCTGGGTTATCCTAACCCAACTTTGAACAACTTGGCCCTGACCGTTAGGTGGATTAGTTCCCGGCAGCACTGAGTTTAAATCTTCGATCATGCTTGTAAAATTGTTAACTCCAGCCATCTGGGATTCTTAACCTTGTTATGTTTTAATCGAAGTATTTGATTCCATACCCCCGAAAAGTTCCTTCAGGACAGAGGATTATTAAGTATGTATAGAATCCCGCTTCATCGGACGTAGATACCGCAAAATTAATTTTCTTAAACACATGGTATCCCTGGGCCTGTTTAGTTTCTTAAATCAAATTGTAGAACTTGTGCCGAATGCAGGCTCGATTACCACCTGCTGTTCTCGAAACCCCCCTCCACGAGCGTCGGTCCTTTAAAAATTGCTGTTCAAGGCCAATCATCCTTTAAACCCTTTTCTCGGCATTATTAATCAAACGCTCTTATTTTCTCGAAAAGTTAGAACAAAATCGATTCCGAATTTCGAGAGTACAATGATCTCCCTCCCTGATATTCCTTTCAAGAGAATATATAATGTGATACTAAGTCTAGCATTTTTAATTATTCCGTAAAATCCGTCTGGTCATGAAGGCCATAGATGGATGAAGGCAATGATTAAAATTACGAGAAAACTTTAACGTCATAGGGTATTAATAGCTAGCCTTTTATATATATATATAACAAATAATTATGCAAAAACTAAAAGATAACTATTGACATCAATTTTCATGGAATTATTCCAGAAAAAAAAAGGAAGTGGTCCAGGGGAAATCGAAATTCTTCACCCTTACAAACAAAAAAAATGTCAGGGGATTTACGGATTAGTTGATCCACCTAACCGCGTGAAGTTTATTGCCAAAATAGGTATGAAGGCTTGTACACAATCAAGTAGACACCTTTTCCGCGAATTATTCGCAACTGACAAACCTAATTACGTCACTTTAAGCTATAAATATAACTCTGGCATTCAGCCTGAATAAAATATCACATAGGTTAGTGTATTTAAAGCGAAACAGGTAAAAGGCTTTTTAACACACAACAGCCACTTTAGGTCCGATATCGTAAAGAACCGAGTTTTGTTTCGAAGGCGCAAGAGAGTCATGAAAAAGGTGAGGTTTACTTACAAAGTTAGTTTTCATACAACACAAACCTGCTTTAAAAGTTAAAATCGGGGTTAGTCTTGAGTTTTCACGGGCGCAGGATTGCAATCAAACGGCCAATTTCCACCTTAATTATTACTCAGTGCCTCAATCACTTCCGGGATATGTTTGATATAGCTAGTGAACGAAACTCAAAATGCCTGTCTGAAAAGTTAAAGATCCATCTGCGATGACATGCAATATTCTTTCAGGCTTTTGGTTTTTTGCAATGATATGATACGACAATTCGTACGTTACAAGAGTTCAAGAAAGATTCATAAATGCAGTAGGCTTCAGAACCATTGTCCTCATTCAAAAGAGAAAGAGTCGCTTTCAAAACTTCGGGGTTTGAGTATGTCGCCGTTATTTCTTTGTACTTAAATTCCAGTATTCATTACTTGTACATTTCACCTGCAATTTCTAATCTGTTAAACAAGAACAAAAAATGTTGCGTTCACCTCGTAAATTATTTACAAGCCGTTTACATGATATTACTTCAGGTATATATTAACACTGCCGTATGAAAGGAACGTCTATAAATTGTAATTTGTTCGCCAATAGCGATCATAGCCTACACGGCTTTGAAGTTATTGAACTCTTTATATTAGTGGGGAGAAGCCCTAAAGCAAAGGAACACTTCTTAATATAGAGCTAATATGTGACCAATAGAGGACCTGGAAATTTATAGAAAGTTTGTAGAATGTTTATTATTTCCTCATCATTTAGTATCATCTTCTTTATTCAGTATTCTGACACTTCGTGGTTTTACAAATCTGAACTCCTTTAGGCAACAGAACTATTCTTCGCCCATTAGTAGTGCATTGTATTTTTTTCTTGTACTTTTCATTTCCATGTCCTGTCGCTATATCATGTCCCGAATTTAATGCCTAAGTTCTTATGAGTACCTAATAAGGAACATAACATGACCCTAATAAAGTTAACCATCTATTAAGCCCCCCTCCCCCCCCCCCCCCCCCCAAATAAGCCTCCTTCCTCTTCACTAATAAATGACAGATTTTATTAATCAATCACGCACCGATCCGCGATGGTTTATTTGCCAACTGGAAGTTCGGATTTGATTCTCATCCTCGGCTGCACTAGCTTCAACCTTCTTGTACTTTAGAACGGATACCATCCTCTTTTCTAAATAAATTAAGCCCTCCCTCCCAAATAAGCCCCCCTTCAAATGGGTTTGAAATAAATAAGCCTCCGGGGCTCCTGCCCTCGGACGTACACGCAGTTTCATACCCCCACTGTGGTAAAGGGGGAGGGGGGATTAAAGGAACCCCTCCCCAGAGCTTTTCATAAGTTGCAGTATTTCGAAACGATTTTGCCTTCAGTGGAAAGTCTTTGATCTTTTCAACAAGATGAGGTACATTTTATTGGTGGTGGCGCTGCTGGAGGCCTGTGACGTCACCAACAATGGTCGACATCTTGGACTTTACCAAGAATTAGAAACTAGGTTAAAACCGCGATAGGCTTGATTTTTATTGTTGAAAGAAGTTGAAAAAACATGCATCTTCACTAAAAAATGGCTTGACCACCTGCTATTTGTGACGTCATATCTCGTAACCATAGTAACTGACCACCGCACCGTCAGGTGCTGATGTGTTTTTCGTCTAGGAAATAACTCAAAAGAGGCCGGGGGGGAAGGGGGCAACTACCCGCTTCCCCTCTTGTACGTCCGAGGGTAAATAGAGGATTTACGGTATGCTTGTTGTTCCACAGCAGGGTCCAGCAGAGCGATACATAGAAAACTTTAAATTGCAAGAGGAGGTGGGTAAAGCTTCACGGACTGTGGAGAAACAAGAAAGACAGATAGAGGCTTTACAGAGTCAAGTAGGAGAAATAAATGAGGCAGGACGTTTGACCAAGGCAAAGGTTGGAACAACTTTACGATATTTCAAGTTTTCTTCTTTCTGATTGAACAAACACGCTGTTTCTAATAAATAGCAATAATGAAACCGAATGTCCCCTTTTGTTTTTGCGCATTCCCTGATGAAAGGAAACTTGATTTTCTATTCAACCAATCTAAATAGAAAGGGTAAAAGGACGAAATAAAATCGAAACAAAACAAAAGAAAACATTGCTTCATTTTTTTTCAGAACATATTGAAAAGAAACTGGAAGTCTGCATTAATCGTACTGCTGTTCATGACAGTAGCTGTTCTGGCAACAATAGTATCTGTCTACATACCTCAAAGGTAACTGAGATGTCGTTTAACATGTTTTCAACAGCGCGTGCTCTTGTTGTCTCCTTTAATGTTACCTGACCTCTAACATTAAAACTGTTTCCCTCCAAAAGTCCCTCAACGAGAACTATTTGAAAAACTATGACATCTTAGGGTACAGGGCATTGTTACTCGCGAATGTTGACTTCGATTTGCCTAGTTCCTAGGCCTCATTATTACGCGCGGGCAAAGCGTTTTGGGTCACGTGGCCCGCTTCAGATACGTCACTGAAGTGAATTTACCGAGAGGGACTGGAAAAACGCCGTACAGGGACTAGGCAAGACCGCGATCTGGCTAGGTTCACAAGGTACTCGACGAATTTTCGACCTGCTGAAAATTTTTACTGGACACTTCGTTCATTAGGAAACGTTCAATATTTTCGCTCTGTTTACATGGAACTGATGAACTAGGTTGAATTCAGTAGCTTTACTACCTGCGTTTACCAGGAGGTCCACTTTAGCAAATACAAAATGGGGTCTTCAAGCTGAACTACCGCGTATTCGAAATTCATGCATTCACGCCTTTGTCGTACAGAAAAATAGACACCGCGCTGGTTAAATTTGTAACCTTTCCGGCAGAAAATGCTTCCCTTGAGCATAATAAGCACACCATTTAAATCATTGATATAATAATATGTCTTGGATTGTAGATATTCTTCTTTCGTGGATGAATCGTCTAGGAATAGATTGCTCAATTCCCTGATGCCTTTTGCACAAGGAAAAGACGGCAAATCATTCCTAAACTTTGGTAAGAACATGCTTGGACTGATGATAAACGTTTAGATGGTATAGTACTGGGTAAAATAAACGATAAAAAGGTTATATGGGTAATAAAGAAATATAAAATAGAAGGATTTCTGTTTAGCTTCGCTATAGTTTATACATGTTCGGTAAAAGGTGGCGGGGGGATGGACATTATCTGGCCATGAGTTCCAGCGATCGCATAAAGCTGGTGAAATTGGAATTATCGACTCGCTAATATTTTTGGCGGTGTACAAAATTAGTAGTAGAATAGGGATGAAATAAACCATTTTTGAACGGGAATCTCGTTGGTGAAAAGTGAAATACATTAAGGTGTTTCGATACAGTTTTTCAGAGGCCATACCGATATTTTTCAATCGCCTTAAAAGTGGTTTTTTCCTTGTCAGATCGCTATAAAATTTTTACCAGTAACTGGCTATGGATTGAGATTTGTGAAAATGTAGTTGTAAATAAAATCGATATTACTATGACAACAATAAACAAAAAACTTTGAAATTGATAAAAGCCGAATTTTGTGTGATCTAGACCTGCTACTGAAAATCCAACACTAGGAACTTAAAGTTTGGTGTTTAGCAAACAATATCCGTAAGAAGTAAAAAATTCTGTATGTTTGAATTCGACTAAAACGAAAATATATTTCAAACCTTAAATTTTCAATAGCGGTGATTGATTATTTAATGAAAACGTTATAAATGACTCAAATTATTCTTAAGCAGCGTAAGAATGATGCTTAATATCATATTTTGATGCTAGGAAATTTTGGTGTACTTTCGTTCACGCGATCTTGAAATCTAACCCGTTTTCTCACCACCTGTATAAGTGTA
The DNA here is from genome assembly GCF_958299795.1 of Porites lutea. Lineage (NCBI taxonomy): Eukaryota > Metazoa > Cnidaria > Anthozoa > Scleractinia > Poritidae > Porites > Porites lutea. The sequence goes on along the minus strand of NC_133213.1, from coordinate 8,484,533 downwards.
ACTTCATTCAGAATTTGGACTTTTAGCGCTTTCTTGTATATCTCCAAAACGACTCGAACGAATTTTTTTTTAAATCTCTTCACATAATCTTCATAATGTATATAAAAATGTCTGTAACTTTCATTAAGATTGATTCACTGCAACACCTTGAAATTTCAAGAGAAACCTATCCTACGAACCAGTCAAAAATCTGCGTTACAATATTCACTGTTTTGACGTTATGCTAATTTTTCCAAATTAATGCGGACAATACATATATCCATGACTAGTACATTTCAGTGTGAGTATTGTCAATGTTTTACATTCAAAAGATGCGATAAATTCAAACTAAAATGTACTAGTCATGGAGGTATGTATAGTGCGCATTATTTTGGAAAAATTAGCATAACGTCAAAACAGTGAATGTTGTAACGCAGATTTTTGTCCGGTTCGTAGGATAAGTTTGTCCTGAAATTTCAAGGTGCTGCAGTGAATCAATCTTAATGAAAGTTTCAGACATTTTTATATACATTATGAAGATTATGTGAAGAGATTTTAAAAAAATTCGTTCGAGTCGTTTTGGAGATATACAAGAAAGCGCTAAAAGTCCAAATTCTGAATGAAGTTACACTTATACAGGTGGTGAGAAAACGGGTTAGATTTCAAGATCGCGTGAACGAAAGTGCACCAAAATTTCCTGGCATCAAAATATGATATTAAGCATCATTCTTATGCTACTTAAGAATAATTTGAGTCATTTATAACGTTTTTATTAAATAACCTATCACGGCTATTGAAAGTTTAAGGTTTGAAATATTTTTTCGTTTTAGTCGAATTCAAACATACAGAATTTTTTACTTCTTACGGATATTGTTTGCTAAACAACAAACTTTAAGTTCCTAGTATTGGATTTTCAGTAGCAGGTCTAGATCACACAAAATTTGGCTTTTATCAATTTCAAAGTTTTTTGTTTATTGTTGTCATAGTAATATCGATTTTATTTAAAACTACATTTTCACATATGTCAATCCATAGCCAATTACTGGTAAAAATTTTATAGCGATCGGACAAGGAAAAAATCACTTTTAAGGCGATTGAAAAATATCGGTATCGCCTCTGAAAAACTGTATCGAAACACCTTAACTCAAATGTGTTTGTCTCATTAATAAGCTTAGGTGCTATTTTTTAGGGGTTTCTCCAGTTTGACAGATTTTCTAGTTATAATTAGGTGGATGAATATCTTTGTTTTTGACTGGCTAACTATAACCAAAGAAACGCATTTAGAGGTTGATTCATAGAGTCGAAGAAATAAGCGCTAACTCGGATGTGACTCAAAATTACTAAGCCGTAATGTAATTATACAAGTTATATTTCGTCCAACAAATCGTTTCAGTTCCGCTTCACTGAATCATGACTCGCAAATCGTGCATATTAATCAGGAGAAGACAAACTAGCTTTTTCTAGCACTAAACACAATTACTTATTTACTCGACTCCCCACCCTGCTCCTCTACAATTCAGTTATTTCCCTTCTCCTCAAATTTTTATTTTCTTTCTTCTTAAGTCGATTGACTTGCATAACGGTAATTTCCGATATAGGGCAGATACTAAAAACCCTAAACTTAATACTGATAATTACAAGACATTCAGACAATAGTTTCTGACAAAAGAAATCGCTGTAAAGTTTCCCTCAAAACTTTAGCCAGTAGGTATGGGCAAACAATGTGTTTTCCTTTTCTTCAGCAACACCAAGCTTTAAAGCTTTTCTAAGGTTGTTATCCACTTGAGGAAAAGATAGGACAAATCCCTCTTGACCGCCCCTGCCCATGCCCTTAGAACTGTATAACCTGTAATCAAAAATTCTCCAATTTGACGGTTGTTTCCAAATGACCACTTAAGGATTGCGGTCTGACTCTCAGCTTCAAGAATGTCAAAATGCTCACTGGAAAAGATCCTTCCCAGATCTTGATTACGCCCTCTTTGGATACGACATTTTAAAGGGGTATCCACTGGCAACAGGACATGATCCTGGCTTTACACACCCAATATTCCTAACAGACTACACTCCTGAAAAGCAGACTTCTGACTGTCGCTACAGTGTTCCAGCAGGTTTGGTTGTTGTGCCTGATGTGTCTTGTGAAACTACTTTCTCCTCCAAGATTATACGAAACAGACTGGAGATGTCACAGTCCCTTGAGGCAACCGCGAACGTTGAAGGTGCTCCTCTAAGATATTTCAAATAATTATCCATGAATGATTACTTGAATGGTCTTTCAATTGGCCATGATTTAACCCATATTTTAACAGTGACTCTGTAAACTTGTTTTTAAATTCATTCTTGTTTCAGAGGGTCGAGGGAATAAAACTAACGAAACAGCATCGGTATCCATTGCTAAGAATCGGGATGATTTCTTTTGTTTCATTTGTTACATGTCAAATATGATTTCTGAAATTAATTTTGATATAACCTAGGCTGATTCCCCATTTCCTTTGTCTTCTAGCTCGAAGAGACTAAGAAATCCCAGGGGCACCCATCGTCAATTTTCGGAAAATATCTGTTCGGAAGACGATTTGAGATCTATAATTTTCGGAACATTATTTGTAAAATTTCTTGGCTGCCTGCTGCTCCTAGGATTTTCGAACATCTAAAATATGGAAAAATTGCCCATTTTTAACGGATTTTTACCCTAAAAAGGTCATCTAGAATTTTCGTGAGCCTCTTTCCTGGCTGATGTTTTCGAAAAGGTAATTTTGATCCCTATAATTTTCGGATCACTAGACTTTCAGTTAGGAAATCCGAACAGATGAAAAATGTTTAGGGGATAAAAATATGCTTATATCTACCGTTTAAATACTAAAATACGTTTAACAATCTATGTTTAAGTGGTTTTGAACTATATTCTCGTTGGGTGCCCCTGAAAACCGATCGAGAATCAACCTTGGTTAAAAAAAAAAAAAATAACCTGAAAACAAATTTAACCTGTAAAACATTCCTCTAATCCTCACAGCCAACAATGAATTCCAGTATATCAAAATTGGTCTATTTAGGTCTGAAATCACATCATGTGATTCCAAATGGAATTCGCGCGAATTGCCCGTTCAATTTTGAAATCAAACGTATGACTTCAGACCGAATTACACTCCTTCTAGTTCAATTTCCATTATAAATGTGCATCTCTGTTGTTCCTTTCCTCGGAGCATTGTGAAAAGTTTTTCTTGAAAGTAGCGATTTAAAGATTGAACCTCTGCTAAGTTGAGCCTAGTCTCCTTGGCAGCTGTTATTAGGGTCGTCACGCAACGCTCCCCCCCCCCACTAGTGGGCAGGGGCGTTGCGTGACGACCCTAATAACGGCTGCGAAGGAGACTAAGTTGAGCCCTTCTTTCACATACTTTCAATATTGAGGTCTTAAAAATATATACCTTCTGTTGCTGGTTAGCACCGCTCCTTAACTAAAATAAACAGATAAAGATCCCATATCCTGAAAACTTCACTAACATTTAGGGCCTGTTTGGATGGAGCTGGGGGACCCCATGAAGGTGGGATAACCCGCCTGTCCATATAATCTCTCATTTTAATTTGCTCACGTTTACGAGTTAGGTGGGGAGACCCGCCGCATGTTACCTCACCTATCTGGGGTCCGCCACCTCCATGTAAACAGGCCCTTAGACAATATTTTTAAGAAATAGAACCCATGTTGCAATGCATCTTTTCAGTAATAGAACACAGATGACGACAAACGATGGTAAGAACAAAATAGCTGTGCACACGGGTCGCATGCCGGAAGTATGTTAGTGATGCTATGACATGTTGTTTTGAATTCTTCTATGATCTGTTACTGACCGAGGCGAGGCAAAATGAAATGTATTTGTAGTATACAATGAACAGAAAAGCAAAACGAAGAACTTACCACTTAAGGCTGGACTTTTTAAGGATTTTCCAGTTTAAAAAATTTGCATGTCCCTAAAGAGCACCTTTCGTGTGAGTGTATTTCTTTCCGGTCTTTGTAAACAGCTCCTTCTTTTAGAAAAAAAAACAACAAACAAAGAAAAAGATTTGCCCTTGGTATCACAGATTAAGTCATCCGTGTTTATGTACTCTACTAAATCATGGGGAACGATCAATCACAGCACGCATCGGTAGCACCAAGCACATTATAGCGGAGCTCCCGCACGCGAACGGCGCGTGGCCGAGCCCCATTGCTACGATAAATTGGTAACCTATAAAAGCAAGAAAATTTGGTTATGACGTAGCGTACGAACGCCGACCGTCCGTACACCCACTTCATGTAAGCCGATGCCAAATGTCAGGTTATTTTGGCAAGAAAGTGTATGACCACCCGCGTCTTGTGAACCAAAGACATCTAAGGAGTCAATAAAGACGAAAACGGAAAGCGGAAAACGTTTTTGTATCCGTGTTGTCTAAAGTATTAAGTTTAGATTAATTGTCATGTCCACAAATTTGGAAAATAGAGAAAGAGAAAGACAGAGAAAAAGAGAAAGTAAGGCGACAGGCCAGCGAAGCTCAACGAGAAAAAGAGCTGGAGCGAGATAGAAGAAACTAATGGGGCATTTTTGTTGGAGGAACAACATGAAATTTTGCAGCGGCGGTTAGAAAGTGAGAAACGCTAGCGGCCACCAGAGTGAAAATGAGCGATAATGAAAAAAAAGTGAACAAGAACACGTACGACATTTCCTCCATAAAACGTGTAACCAGGAAGTTTCTGGAAGTTTCAGTTTTTAGTCGTGCAAAACAACGGCAAAGAAATGTACAAAAAAGTGTGCTGCACGTGCAAAGTTGCTTTTTTGCTAATTAGACCTATTGTTGTTTTTTTCACCGTTCTCGTTGCCTTCGCCGCTTAGCATTATATGATTTTATATTATGTTTGAGCAAACTATAAATATTATCGAGAGCTTCGCTTTTAGCCTTGGCTAAATCTATATATTATATACGTAACCTTACCTTAAAAATTGCTCTGTCCACCGATGAGCGTGTCAGAAATCACTCTGTAGTAAAATGATTAACTGTTAGAACTAACAGGCTGTTTGCTTTTACCATAGGCGGTGGATGGGGCTTTAAGTTTTCTGCAAGTGCAAGCTACAAAGAATCCGTGGCACAAATGTCGTCTGGAGAGTTCTTGTACATAATTTCCCAAGCACAGTGCCGCTATTACTTCAGCAAAATGGACGTCACCGATCCACCGTCATTTCAACCAGGTTTTGTGCGCTGGGCAAAGACACTTGCTAAACCAGATGCCAACAAAGATGATGTTATTCAGTTCATTAAATACTACGGAACTCATTTCTTGACGGAGGTAACATTCGGAGCAAGATTTACGAAAAACCACAAAGTCAGTCAAACAAAATATGAAGAGCTTAGAAGCAAGAAAGTAAGCGTTGAGGCACAAGCCAGCTATTCAGGGGCCTTTAGTGTTGGAGGGGGATTTTCAATGGATAAAGAACAAAGATCTGCAGCCTCCAATTTTCAGAAGTCAGTGCAAACAAGCACCATCACTGTGGGCGCAGCCCCTCCCAGTAACGGTGACGCCTTGACATGGGCTTCCTCTGTCCAGGAGAATCCGGTGCCAATAACATACTCCCTGTCCGCCATCCACAACCTGTTTACTAAGAGATATTCCAAGCATCTTCCTGGAGTTAACATAGGTGTTGTGAGAGAGAAGCTGATTAATGCATCCACGAATTACTGCCAGGCTTTGAAAGACCAGGGACTGGTAGATTCCTGCGAGGACAGTATCCATCTAGGAACTTCCCTGCAAGGTGTCGGAGTACGCCAATTTGGTAAATGTTATTGGATTTTCTTAAAAATATCTAAAGGTCTAAACTTTTACATCATACTACTACTCTAAGGTCAAAGCTACTACATCATAACGACTCGATAATACCCCACCCAAAACAGGCATATATGAGGCTTGGCGATTATGGATTATTTTGCTCCCTTTACAGACAAGAATTACGTTTCCATAATTGTTCAAGTCTCATCTGATAATGTGTGAACAAAACTGGCGCCAGTAAAACTTTGCTATGTGAACTTCTCTGTTTCAAAAAATGGCCTTTTTTCTTTCAGGCTATAGGCTTTTGCGGGAAGTAGATGAGACTGATTGTAGAGCTATTTGCCTCCTGGAGGAGGATTGTGTAGCAATTCAGCTATTCAAAGGTGAGCTTTGGAAAATGATTGCGTGGAGAGGGTGCAAGCTACTTGATTCTAAAGGAAAGCTACAAGTAATAACAGATGATTCCAAATGGTCCAAAACTGTGGTCTTTCTACCGAGACTGCAAAGAGAAAGGAAAAATTTTATTTTGTCTCAGCTCAAAGTCAAAGCAAATCAGCCACGTCGAGGCGAATATCAGGCCTCTAATAGTACACAGTGTGCTTCCTTTTGTGAAAAAGATGCCTTTTGCCAAGCCTTTGTGATTTGTAAACCCGTGCAAGGAAGTTGGTGTAAGAAAGCCAAGGGCAACTGCCTGCTGTATTCCAAACAGCAAATAACAGCTGTTGAGAAAGATTCCGATTCCGAGCTGCATTTTGTGTGGAAAGATTACACTAAAGTTACAGAGGCAAAATCAGATTCATAAACACATTAATAATCTAACGCCAAAAAAAATGATATACTTTGGATATATTTTTTTGTTTAATTCTAGTTTTGAATTGTTAATTTTTCCGTTAAAGTTGTGAATAATTCATTGTGACAGAAGAGATGAGAATAGGCATATCTTTGGCGACCTAATTGTTTACAGTTTTACTCATTTGCGTTGGAATAAACCCATAGAATTAAGACGTCACCGCGGGTACAACTTTAATTCAAAAGGTAAAAGGGCTGGATAATTTGAGCAATTTTTAGCTCTTTGCAAGAAATAACAAAGGAAATAGCCGTTATCGAAAATTGCAAAATCGCTGGATGCCAAAAGCGTTAATGAGCTCTTACATTCATCGTAAAGTTTCGAATATATGGAAGATAATTCCTTCGAAACTGTTCGTATCGGGCTCATATTTTCACATACAGATAGCTGTAATTGTTATTCTCTTTCCATATTCAGAGAGTACAGGAGAGGTCTTAGCGGTGATCAATTTATCACAACAAGAGTGTTTTATTACAATGACTCTCAAAGACTATTGCTAGTTTTTACCGGGGTTAATCAAATTTACGTAATGAAAGTGCACCTTTTCTGGCTAATTACATTATTAACACTGCTACATAGATTTTGCCGACCCTAAAGGCATAGATATCCATTGTATGCTTATAATATACTTACAACAATAAACCTAAATTCACTGCAAATAAATTAACAAATTTTACGTAACTTTAGAGACCGTACTTTAACGTTTGAGGGTCGGGCTGCCCAGTCTACTTTAACGAAACTCCCAACACCTACCATGCCACTTTCTAAAGTAAGTTGGTGTGCTATTCAGTTCTTTTATCTAATGATGTTAAGACTGGTTTCAATACTGAGTTTACCATACTTCGAAGACGGCTAATTGACACGTTACGATTCTTAGGGTCGATACTTCTGTCTATAGAAAAAAGCTAATTTAAAAATCCGGCCGATTGTTGCCATTCGTTTTTGTTTTCTCCACAAAGTCCAGCCTTTTCCAGGCCCCAAGATATTAAGGCCCGATGCTAAAGTGAAGTCGTTCAGTGAAATGCGATGCGAAACACGTGAAGAGTTATATATTAATTAATACACTTTCAAGGATGGTTCGCACGTGGATAATTTTATCTACTATTACACTGACGGTTTGGCATGGGTCGTGACTAAAATGGATACTTTCAAATCATCAGTCATTTTGTGGAAAAAAAGTAGGTTAACCTGCAGCTAATTGCAACAGAAGATACAACTGTTTTAGACTCAGATGTGTACCCTTAATAACATATCAAAAGTCCCAAAAAGTCCCAGTAGGAGAAGCTGCTTAAAAACGGGATTAACTGAGAGGATTGAGACCTTGCCAAAGGTTTTACTGACTTTAACGCTTATGCTAAAGGCGTTTGTGTATTTAAAATCATTAAAAACGATAAACTTGTTTTTATGTTTTCATGGGGTATCTACCTTCGAGAATATTAAATACTGGGGCACGTTTAACAACCATCGTCGCGTGTGGATTTAGCATAATTATTACAGCGTGTTGCTGTTTTCGCCGAAATGTTTTCTCTGTATTGTGTGTCGGTTTTAAATCTTAGATAACTGAAGAAATTTTGTGTGGGAAAAAAATATGAAGGAAAAACACAATGATCCGTTTAGCTCAGGGGCGCTTACTGGTAAGCTTGGGAAACTCAAGTGACCCAGATTTTGTAACTGTTACTTTGGGGTTTTGAGTCTTCCGTCTCCACACAATTTCCATTCAGCCTAAGAGCTGGAGCTGACATAATCTGGGTCAACGGACAAGATAAGAGTGTCGTCACAAAAACTGAAATTTGAGAAAGCATGGGATAGATTGGCATATCCAGAAAGAACAAGATGAAGATTGTCCACTTTCTATAAATCAGCCCGTTAGTGCAAATTGGTGGGGAAATATAACCACCGTTAAGCTCCGATGGCCCCATACAATCGTTTTATATTTTGGCCTGGATTGTAACGCCTATAAATACGATCCAGGCCTATTTTAAAGGATTTATGAGGAGTCATAACGGTTTTATATATTTCCGCACCAAATTTGCACTAACGGGCTGATTTATAGCAAGTGGACATTTTTCATCTTGTTCTTTCTGGATATGCCAACCTATCCCATAATTTGCAAATTTAGTTTTATAAAAGCAAAGAGGAAATTCCCAGCTCTTGACCTTGACGTTTGCTTAGAATTTTTATAATAGGGAGCACATACGGTCGGAAAAGGTTTTAATGTTTGATTATCGGAGCTGTTTGGACATGAAACCCACGGTCCATGAACCACCTCTCGAGACCTAGTCCATGGACCCCTTCGTGGACCAGGTCCATGGACTACCCCTGTGGACCACCCCTAATTTTTGAAGATAAATTTTTCAAGAGGTCTAAATGAATTTTAGGAACTTTCCCTTTTTAGCTTTACTTCTACACTTTTCAGACGTGTGGAAGTATGGAAGATCCCAAATTTCCTTTCTCGTTCCAAGTCCTACACTTCTCTGAGGTGTGGAAGGGTGGAATAGTCTGAATTGAAGTCCGGATAATATCGCACTCTTCCCCTGTTACTCATTCTTTACTTAGTTCTATACTTCTCCGAGATGTGGAAGCGTGGCAACGTCTGACAAAGTCAGGATTCTTGTAGGTGTAAAGATGTGAAACATCAATATGCTGCGGTGAAACAAAATATCGTACATGTACGTCTGTTAATGTAAATAACCTTGTCTTTCAGACAGTTGTGTGGGTGTTGTTGAGAACTGTAAAAGTAAGTAAAGAATGGCAAGGGGTTCGTGAATGGGGAAAAGTGTCACAACATCCTGACTTTGTCAGACTTTTCCACGCTTCCACACCTCTGAAAACTGTAGAGCTAAGTAAAGAATAATAAGGGGTTCGTGACTTGGGGAGAAGTGTGACATTATCCTGACTTTGCCAGACTTTACCACCCTTGCGCACCTCTGAGACGTGTAGATCTAACTAAAGAATGACAAGGGGTTCCGGACTGGGGAAAAGTGTGACATTATCCTGACTTTTTTTTTCGTCAGACAATTCCACACTTGCACGTCCTCTGAGAAGTGTAGAACTAGGTAAAGAATGAAAAAGGGTTCGGAACAGGGAAAACCTGCGACATTATCCCGACTTTTTCAGACTATTCTACCCTCCCACACCTCTAAGAAGTGTAGAACTAAGTAAAGAATGAAAAGAGTTTCATGACTGGGGAATTAAAGTGCGATATTGTCCTGACTTGGTCAGGCTATTCCACACTTTCATACCTTTGAGAAGTGCAGAACTCATTACAGAATTACATGGGGTTCGTGACTGGGGAAAAGTGTGACAATATCGATTCCCACTTTGTCAGACAATTCACTACTTCCACGCCTTTTAGAACTGTGGAATTAAGTAAGAAGTGAAGAAACTCTGGATTTCATGACTAATTCAACAAATTGTCCAATTTTGTTTTTTATATATATATATATAAAATTCTACAAAACAAATATTACATGTAAAATGTAATGCCAAACAGGTTTCATTAATTACTTTGAATGGCTACACTGAAGAACTTTGTCCAAGGACTGAAAAGTTAGCACCACCTTACAAGATCCTATCATTCACTCTAGACATGGGCTGAACTTGCAATCCAGAGGCCTCGATGACTAATCAAACAGCAAACAGCAGCTGGATTTGATCTTGGTAGTCCCAACTTCAATTCCACTGCACGTTTGTACATTTGTCCCTAGCGAGTAACGATTTCTTTTCGTTATGTTTGTTTAAATTAATTATTTTTGACATTATTTGAGGAACACACACTGTGACTGCATCTCCACTTAATAGTCAACTTTTTGTATTGTTTATCATTTTCAAAAACTATCTTTAGTTATTCTTGGTTGAAAGGGGAAAACAGAGAGAAAAAATTAAAAAAGGGTTCTGAGCCAATGAAACAGTAACTCATGTTGCAAATAATTATATTCCAAAATAATTTTGTGAATGCATTAAATAAAATTTCAGAGATGGCCTAATTTCAAGTATGAATGAAATGGTTTCAGCCATGAAAAGTGTTCAAGCATGAACATTGTTTCAAGACAAAGTAGACACTGGGCTTTGTGGGGACCCAAAGAAAGCTGATATTCAAATTTAAGATTGTGTTTATACATGGCAGTAAATGTTTATTTATGCGTCGTGGTTGTTAGGTCAGGTTGTTAGCAATATAAGAACGTTTGTGAGTGAAATTTATTTTAGACTAAGAAGTTACTGTGGCAGTAAGCTTATATGTAAGGTTTCTTAAATATAAATTGTTTTTGTCTATGGGGAAGATCATTGTCAATCTGTTTGTAGTGGACTTATTTTACAGAAGTCTGGGGGTAAAGACTTCACATATGCCCGGTTTACCTCGGTGTAAGAACCTGTGAATTTTTCTTTGTTTGGCACCTTTTGTATTCCTAGGTTCTATTGTGTTGACTTCTTTGTTTCCATTCCTTTACGCCACTCATGAGTTTTACAAATTGTTACACCGAGGTTGAGCCCATTTACCTGCTGCTGGTTTTTATTATTGTTACAATTATTTTTAATTTTGAGCTTTATTAAGGCAGTGGAAAAATGCTAGTATAGGTAAATGTGATGACCATGATTTGGGTATGCTATAAATTGATCCACCCTAAATAAAAACCTTAGAAGAATGGCAGTGATTACTAGTCTATTTGTCTGATGTCTTGTGCTGGTGCCTTTTAGAAAATCTTGTCTACATGACTGGTACATGAAATTGCAGAGACAGCAGTATTTTATAACCTGTCACAAAGTACCTACAATAACTATTGTATAACTTCAAATAAAAGGCTCATGACTTAAGAAGTGGTTTATATTTAACTATTTGAGAGTGAACATGTTTGCTCACCCCATCAAGAGGAAAATATTTACCAGATTAATATTATGATCACAGCAAAATTTTTCAGCACTTTCTAAAATTGAAAAGGTTGACGAAGACTTTACGCTTCGTCAGCTTCGTCTTGACAAAAAAAATCAAAACTGAATGTTTTAACCATTTTTTTTTCACAAAAGTAAGGTTAATGAATCGATTAATAGAGCGGTTTTCACTTGACTGTCGAAAGTAATTGGTTTTGGTTTTGGTTTTGGTTTTACTACGCCCTTTGGTTGGCTAGTGTATTTACTTTGGTTTTGGTTTTACGACAGTCAAGTGAAAACCGCTCTAATGAGCTGTTTGGAATCAATTATAAAATAAGCTTCAGTGATTCAACTAGAGCTGCTGGTTTCAGCACGAAACGGAGAAACGATAAGTAAAACAAAATGAATTTCAAACGGTATCAAACAGAGATGATAAATACACTGATATTGACGAAAATCAATGATCTTCTCACCTTCTTTCGTCGGTTTCCCGGCCATATTTATTTCAGATTCAGTGCCAGATGAGCCTGCGAGGGTTATCGCTGGTCAAATCACATGTCCACAGGACACCCAGACTCTGTTGGATCTATCTTGTACACAATATTTTCAAATTCAGCTTAGACTTATTATCCCCCTTATTATCGCTGGTTGGATTTGTTCTTGGTAGTCCGGAGTAAATAGCCAACTGGGGTCAAACTTTTACAAGTGTAATTTACAAGTGCAGCCATTGTTTTAGCGTCCGAAAACAATAGATGCACTTGCAAATTACAATTTAAATTGACCCCTGGTTTTCCACTGAGCAGTTGAGGTTCCTAACCTTGCTATGTTTATTTTCAAATGCCTGTTGTTTCTGTCTTTATCAGTATGGGCCACAATAAAACTACTGGGTCACCAGTAATTGTGTTACCCCTAGAGTCATTGTTTTAAAGTTCCTTACCCCTCCCATATGGAGTCTTGCACCTGTATAACCAATCACCGTCTTCCCGAACCCTAATCACATTAAACAGTCAAATGTCTTGGGGTTCCTTTTGTTTGAGGGAGTCTTGCTGGTGGACTAATGTTGATGTCACTTTTTCATCTGGGGAAGAAGAGAAAAAAAACCGCACCGACCGAAATCTCTGCCTCTATACCAGCGCTTTCGCACGCCTTTTGACCAAACGACCCACAAACAGAAAACGCATTTAAAAAAACCGCTTGCTACGCAGACAAACGTCCAAAATAACGAATATTTACTGAAAAATAGAATATTGACTACTGATTGAGTGGCATCTAATTTTAATCATGCCTTCCCTTCTAGTAAGATTGTTTTTATTTACGTACCAGAAAGACAGGTTGCCCGTAGACCATGCGGAAGTTCAGCAGACATACAACGTTCAACTAAATCGGGAAGGCAAGCGCTGGAAGACTAAACACTACTTCTGGTACTCAACTCATCTTTTTGGCGTTTGTTAAGTCAGTTTGCATATTTGCGCGCGTCATAATTGTCCCCTCCTCTTCCGTTGTCTTTGCAAAGGATGTTACGTTGCTCCTCGATATTTAATTACTATATTGAGAAAGTTAAAGTCTTGTATTCAAAGGTGAACTTTTATTGATATCATAGACCATTAAGAAGTGAGCTCTCTTCAGAGTGTTTCGGCTATGTCAACAGCAACAACAACAAGCTATTACAATCGGAATCAACTCGGTAAATGTTCATGACCTGTATAACGAAAAGAAAACATACAAGCTAAAGAGGTCTATTAGGGACCTTACGAAAACGACGGCAATTGGAATACCCAAAAAGCAATGGGTTTTATTAACAGAACAAATGATCTGTTTTGTTTTGTTCGTTTTGCTTTGTTCTGTTTTATTTTTTCTCACAAATTTCTTTGCCGTCGCTGCACAACTACGACGTGAAATGACCAAATTTTTAGTATATTTGGCATGAACAACAGGAAAGGCAAGACGAAAAAATTTTACCGTCTTTTAATGAACTCGGACGCGGTTCCGTATCTTCAGTTACCGGCTGATTTCCATTAGCTTCTTTCAGGTAACCTGGCGACCTAGAATAATCGTGAAAAAGTTGAAAGAGTGCAAAGTCTACCTTAAGCAACGTTTTCATCGGCGTGGCCGTTGCCGGATCGTAAGGTCCCTATTAACGTACGCAAGGAAAGAAAACGAGAGGGAGACTGGGAACGAGGAGTCCACCTAAGTCTGGTCGATAGTTCTTTTATTACTGAAGAAGTTTAAGTCTAGAAACCGAAACGTCTTACAATCTTGGACAAAAAGTGTTAAGAATTTTACACTTTCTTATGCACGGCGGACACACCCGATGAATTTAGCATCATGGTGGCCCCTTCCACCACCCCTCCCTGATCAGTGTTGTTGTTGTTTTTTTTAAGGGGGGGGGAGGGGGAAGTATCTTGAGTGTACCGGTCTTTGAAGTGAAGTATTCTAAAATTAACCATACGAGGTGCAGTTTTCTTAACATTTTTGTCCAAGATTGTAGAAACGAATTATTTTATTTGTCTTCGAATGTTAAGAAAAGAACCGTTTTCGGAGTGTTTCAGCTATTCAGTTAACAATAACAACAACAACAAATTTATAAGAGTAAGAATCGACTAGACAAAGGTTACCTAGAATAACTTAAAAGCTAATATAGGACTAGCAATAACTGAAACGTTGATATGTTACTTACAAAAAAAATGTCATGGGCAATGTTAAAGTAAAAAGGCCCGTGGTGTGATTGATTTATTTACCTCAATTCAATAATCATCAGAGATAAGAGAGACATCATGCACGGCATTATTGTAAGAGCGCCACAAAATAGTACGATTGATGAACACAACGTGCACGTACGGCTGCTGTATACTAAATTTCAGAGAAAAACACTCAAGCTGTGTATTTAAATAACTAATTTAAGGCTTTGACGAAAACTTGATCAACCGAAGTTTAATACTCTTCTTCACTTAACCTACGTGTAGCCGCCCCCTCCCCCCTGACTACACGTAGACTATTCTCCACTCAAAAAACAACAAAACGCTAGTGAATTCAAACACATTGTCATCATGCAAAGGAGCATAATTGTAAAATAATTTTGGATAAATCAGTGGAACGTAGTTTAAAACGTTTTACAATATGGATATGTTTTCATCTCTAATGTTTGACAAATGTTTCTACGATCCGAGACTTCAAAGCAGAAGCGTTTGAGTTTTTTTTGTTTTTTGTTAAAGTCTCTTACTAATAAGAGTCTTCTTATACTTGCCCTCGCACATCGGCTATCTAAACTTCACAACCATCATGTGATTTTAATTTACCATACGCTCCCCTCCCCCACCCCCATTTTCTATCAAAATTTTGCGAAATAATTAAGCCATTCCCGAGTAGCCCCAAGCCTCTAAGTGTGAAGCCTACATTACACGATACACGAACAATGACAATAGAAAATTACGAGCACCGGTAGAGACTCTCTTCAAGAAACTGCTTCGTTTGCTTGTGACCAAACTTCTCAGCACATGCCGCTGCTGTAAGACCTTCCTTATCGGCCGCAAACAAATCTGCTCCATTATCCACCAACAGCCGGACAACATTCAGGTGCCCTGAGCCTGCAGACACGTGTAGTGGTGTGTCTCCATTACTGTCGACCGCATTTACGTCACTGCCTCTAAGAATCAATCTTCGGACCATTCCAGTCTTACCAAATGCTGCGGCTGTATGGAGAGGGATGCTTCCTTCAGAATCCCTGAAGGTGATGTTCGCTTTATGTGCAAGTAGCAGCGAAACCATATCGCCCTCATTATCTCTTGACGCTAAATCGTCGCCAAAAGCTGAGGCAAGGTGTAAAGGAGTGCTTCCTTCATTGTCTCTCGCATCGGCATTAGCTCCATTTTTAAGGAGACGGCGAGCAATTTTTGTTCGATCAAAAACAGCGCACAGGTGAAGAGGGGTACATCCGTTATTGTCTCTGGCCTCGAGATCACTAAAAACGAAATTTTCTTGTAAGTAAAACGTAAAAGCAACATTATCTACGATTAAATGAAGCTGAGAAAGTGGACAACGGAACACTGTTATTGGCCAACAAACAATAAGCTAAGATATATATCATTAACTTTATGTAATCATTAACTTTATGCAGTATAGTCCATTCCCCCCTGCCCCCCTTACCGTTGGGGGTTCTGTTATTGAAAGGGTTGTGACCTTTAAGCTCTTGGGTGTCTATATCTCTGATGATCTTTTATGTTATGTCCACATAGAGCACATAGTCAAAAAGGCCAACAAGCGTTTGTACGCATTGCCTGCGCTTAAAAAAAGTGGCCTCACTATCACGCAGCTAGTGCAAGTGTACTGTAGCATTGTAAGATCTGTACTTGAATATGCCTGCCCTGTTTGGCCTGCCCTGTCAAAGTATTTAGAGGACGCTATAGAATCTGTACAAAAAAGGGCCCTACGCATCGTTTTGCCGAATTGTCACTATGACGACGCCCTAATTCAATCTGGTATCACCGCCCTTTCCCAGAGAAGGGAGGAAGCTTGCATAAATTTTATCAAGCGTGACTGCCTGTCTTCTCCGGTACTCAAGCCATTAATTCCTTGTGTGTCAATTTACAGGCCATACTGCCTCCGTTCAGGCGAGCGTGTTCCGGTACGCCTTGTCCACAAGACAAAGCGGTTGGCAGATTTCCGCAGCATTAAGTTTCAAGACCAGTTGTAATCCTGTGCTCTGTTATTTTTTCTCTGTTATGTAGTGCTTTTAATCATATTTACATAATTATCTATTTGATTGTTTTTGTATTGTATTGTCTTCTGTTATTGTCACTGACACGGGACGAAAAATTGGATTTACGACACTTTTGACACGCGTCAAAAGTTAAATCAAATATGGTATTGGCTTTGACGTCACCTTTGACGCGCGTCAAAGATGTCGCCAAATATATAACCTCTGTGCTTACTCCTTTGACCTCGGTAAAGGTGAAGTCAAATTGGTAACAACTTTGACTTCTCCTTTGACGTGCGTCAAAGATCAAGTCAAATGCATCAATGCTTTGCTATTCCTTTAACCCTTATCAAAGGCGTTGTCAAATATGCTGGTAACTTTGACTTTACCTTTGACGCACGTCAAAGATAAAGTCAAAAGAGTAGTGGCTGTGACCACACCTTTGATACTAGTCAAAAATGAAGTCAAATACGACCGCTACACTTTTACAACACTTTTGAATGGTGTCAAGGGTGAGAGCAAATATGCAATGAATTACTTCTACAAACACTTATGTCGAAACTGATTTTAAGAAAGGAAATTAAAAAGCTGTATTTGAATACTGTTTTAAAGATATTTATACGACAATACCGAACACAGGCTGGTAATCATTGTAATTGGTGTTTATAATTATTTTTGAAAATGTTTTGGAATATCTACTTTTTCGAGGTGAATTAAGTGAGTTTTGTTTTTGTCTTATCTTGAGTGGATCATTTTCCCCTTGATCGATTAATATACGATGAATAAATGATAGCGACGCAAAACAATGACTCAACAACTGGACGATGGAAGACTGAACCCAAGCAAGACACCCTGTTTTTGGCGCGAAATTGTCGCGGCTGCAAACTCTCTCCGCCCGCGCAAACAAACAAACTACGCAGATCTGAAGAAAACAAAAGCTGCTTTTTTGTACGAAGCAGTCCAGCTTTTTTTTAACAAATATTTTCGCCCTTATCTCTGATAGAGTTTAGACTACAAACTTGTTCAAAAGGTACGTGTCATTCTTTTCTATGTGTGCATGCAATAGTTCTTCTTCAAACTTCATAGTTGTTTTACTATGTTAAGCTTACAGAAACCAACTCCGAACAGGCGTGTATATCGTGCTTGGGAGCTTTTCTGATCGTTAAATCTGGTTCAGTAAACTATAAAAATCTTTCTGTATCACAGTAGAGCTTACATTAGATCAAGCCCTTTTTCTTAATAGGGTTAATGCATTTCTGTAAAAGTAATGCCTGGCTTATATTTCACAATGCAATTCAACTCAAAACTTCATGCGAGAACCTACTAACATCAAGATTAACCAACTCTGGTTTTTCTAACAGTTTATATTTATCTGCGAGAACTACTGAGGTAATGAAATAATATAAGACTTACATATATCTTTTTTCATTGACAGTGTACTTCAATAAAAATGTCTGTACCAGACTTTGATGGGCATATTACTGAAGCAAGTACATAAGCTTATTTGAACAGGATTCAGTGCAGTTTATCAAACAAAGAGGTGTGATTATTTGAAGACTTCGGATGTTTTGCGAACGTGAGTATCTCTTTCTTTTGATTTTTCTGGGTTCTATACGTAATGGGGCTCATACTGCATAATTAATGTTTAAAATATTCCATTGATTTTTTTACCACTACAGTGGCAGCTGGGTATGTTTCAAAATTTAATAACAATCATTCAAACATACCGAGCTGTCCCTTCATTATTGTTACTGAACAATAACTTTGGGGGTTAAAAAGGTAGAAAAATCGCCGCGTAGCAAGCTTTTCCGCGCGAGTTTTGTGCAAGAGGGCAAAAAAAGAGGAAGGAGGGTCCGGGAGGGGCTAACTCGCCCAATAACTCGATTGGAAACGCTTGTTATGCAGGCTAGTTATAATATAAAGTGTTTCTTTAGTTTAATTTTAAGCTTTGGGCATAGAGGGAAATTTTGATTGAATTTTCCTGGACTTTATTATGTGATAATAAGGCTCGATTCAAACGTCAAATTTCACAGGTGACGAACTTAATGACAATACATGTACACGAAATGTAATGTTTCCATTCAAAAGCATTAGGTTCGCTACACATTTTTAACAGGGTCTTTAAGTTTTGATAAAGGTAAAGAGAAAGGGGGATTTTCTGAAGAAAAGGAGCGATAGTAAAAAGGGAGTGGGGCCAAAAAATTTATTTAAAACGCTATGACTGAGCTTTTAATCTCAAATTTCTATATTTTTTTACAATTATTTCACAGATAAAAGAAGCAAGGCAAAGTGATAAGTCTCCAGTGGGAAAAAAAAAGCACACAACAGAGGAAGATTGAAGTTAGATACATGGCGTTTGTCTTTCACTTACATCAAGAGTCAAAAGCTTTCTAGAATGAAAATCTTCGCAAAGATAACATCAAGACAGATAGGCTCCTGATCAAGAACATTTCTTACTTACCATGATTTTAGCACTGGCTTTCGTGAAAGAGTGTTTTAAACTATTTTGCAGGTTGCCGTCCATGACAACAGCGTGAATCTGGAACATTTATAGTGCTTCAAAAATTTGCGGCAGTCATTATGATTGTCCATTGACAAACTGCGTTGAGTACTTTAGACAATAAATCGTGAAAATGTTTTAAAAAAACATTTTTATGCGTTTAAAAAAGTTTTAATCGGAATTATTCAGCTTTCTAATCATCTAGTGAGGTTTTAGGACAATAAAGTACAAGATTAAGAACTCAATCTCTTATCTGTCCACCTTTTTAAACGGTATCCAGTTCGCAATTGAATTTGACTGAAAATCTCAAGTTGGATTCTAACCTGTATATCAAGCGCTTATGAGTAGCGAGGCAATAACGCGGCATTCGCGCGAAACGCGAGGAGAACGAGGAATTCACGCGAGGCGCGAGACGAGCGAGAGGCGCGATGCGAGGGGAGGAAAAAAAGCAAACATATTTGGCAACACCTTTGTTAAACCTTTGACTTAAATCTCACACGCATTTGACGACAACTTTGTCACACATTTGACCTGAGGCTCAGACACTTTTGACGACACTTTTCACAAGCCTTTGACTTTAATCACAGACATAACTTTGCCGCGCTTTTGTCACACCTTTGGCCTGAATCTCAGACATATTTGAGGACGCCTTTGATAGGGGTACAAATGCTAATGAAATATACCTTTGACGCGCGTCAAAGGTAGGGGTTAAAGGCGTGACAAAAACGGCCTTTATCGCCTGAAGACGCGCCTTTGACCGCGGGCAAATGTAAACATTTGTCGCGCGTCAAAGTTGTACAAAGGTGTGCAAAGGTGGCCTTTATCGCGCGTTTGACTTCACCTTTGACGTTCGGTAAATCCGTTTTTTCGTCCCGTGTGACCTTCCTTGTAATTCAGCCTTTAGGGTGCGAGAGGGATATCAATAAACTATTACTTATTACTTATATAGAAAGCAATCGGGTGCCGCAATCTACTGGCGGACAACTTAAATTTTGCAAGTTGAAAAGTGGCCGGCGTACAAAGCCGATTTTCCGATTTTTGCCGATCCATTATGGAGAACCGAAAAGGATTATCTGAGAAAATTGAGAGTTATATAAGAACCTACAAACCTCAACAATTTTTGGAGTAGCCGTTTACTTCTGCATATTTTCTTTCCCTGTGCTACTTTCATGCAAAGTCTGCAAAATTTGTTACACTATTTGGTCCACCAACATGGCCACATTGTCAAGTGGTTATAACCCAACAACCCCCAACGACGTAACAATAAAGCTTCTTTATAAACTAATCCCTTCTTTATAGTGGGATTAAATCAATTAGGTAAAATGATCATTTCACTTCCCTGACTTCCTTTGTCTCATGACAAGATCAAGAGTTTGAATTTCTAACAATCACGAATGGAATAGTTTACAAGCGTTGTTCATCAAAACAACTAGTACATAGTTTACCTTTCATAATTGATCATCAATGACACCCACTCATCTGTTGAAACAAAACAGTAGCCCTCATTGGTAGCGACTTCCATCAACTCGTCATTGTCATCGTCATAACAGCAGCCCACGTGGAGAGGAGTGGAACCTTTATAATCCACTGTTTTAGGATTACTACCATGATTCAAAAGAGGCTCTACAAGCCAAAAGCGATGAGAAGTCAATGCAACGTGAAGAGGTGTACATCCCAGTTCATCAACAACATTCAAATCTGCTCCATAAGCAACGAGCATCTCCACAATATCAAGCGCACCAGAATAACTCGCCATGTGCAGGCACGTTTGTCCACGTACGTTCGTTGAGTTAACTTTGCTGCCTTCCTTGATAAGCAGCTCTGCAATCTCATATCTATCTTCCGCGGCTGCAACATGAATTTGGGTGTTTCCTTGCTTATCTCTGGAATGAATATCGGCACCCGCTTTCAACAGAAAGCTTACATCGTCTGTAGAAAAAGGCAACGGATCATAAAAAGTTTCTTGTGCATTTCTTGGATTGTATATAGCAAGGTGAAGGGGTGTGTTACCATCACCATCTGCTTGTTGCACGTTTGGTTTGTGTTTAAGTAAAAGATTACTCCTATGACGGGCTAAACTAACAAGTAAAGGTGTCTGCCCTCTTTTGTTAACAGCACGTACATCAGCTCCTCTGTCCACGAGATGTTTTATAATTTCGTCGGTTCCACTTGCAACTGCCCTGTGTAAAGGAGTTTCTCCGTTCTTGTCTCTCGCCTCGAGTGCCAATTGCTGGTCCAACAGTTCGTCAACAGTAGAAAGAAACTGATGGCTTGCAGCAAAGTGAAGAGTTGTTCGACCAGTCTCGCCATCGACAGCGAACTTGTCACCGCCGTGTTCTAGATAGTACTTTACAATGTCCCAGTTACCGTAGTCCAACATTTCTGAGCTTCTGCATTTAAACATCGCGCCAAGAATTGAATGCCCCCTGTAATCTTTTGAGTTTATGTCACTTCCATGATTAATCAACAATTCAACAACTGATCGCCTGCCACGTTTTCCTGCTAGATGAAGAGCAGTTCTACCAGTTTTCACGACAGCTGCGATATCACTTCCATTCTGAATCAAAACCCTAACAGTATCCAATCTTCCAGCGGCAGCTGCAATGTGTAAAGGCGTCCAGCCTTGATTATCAGCAGCGTTTAGATCAGCACCACTTTGAATCAGCAGCTCAACAGATCTACAAACACCTTCGTAAGAAGCTGCATGCAGAGGAGTAAGATTTTTTTTGTCTAGAGCTCTCACGTCCGCAGTATGATCAAGGAGTATCTTCACGATTTGTGGATCATACGTTGCTTGATGTAAAGGTGTTTCTCCGTCGTCATCAGTAATATTGACGCAAGAGCCATTATCTAGAAGAAGCTTGCAGACTTCCACAGCGTGTGAAGCCATATGATGAAGAGGCGATCTTCCGCGCTGGTCGGTTGCATTAACTGAGGCTCCATGTTCTAGTAAAGTCTTCACGATCCATACTTTAGGATGTTGTACGGCCTTCATAAGGGTAGTTTCACCAAATTTGTTCATTGTATTAACAGTGCTACCCCAGTTCAAAAACACTTCAACCACTTCCTCGTCGACCATCTCTAATGCTTTAGTGAGAGGTGTTTCTTCTACAAAGTCTTTAGTTTCCAAATCAGCACCATGTAGTAACATAATCTGCGCAAGTGCAGGGCGATTGAAGCTTTTTACGACGGCATGTAAAGGTGTTTGTTCATCTCTACCGCATTTTTGGTTGACGTCTGCACCACACTGAAGCAACTCTTCAACAAGTTTGCATTTCCCTTTCAAGGTTGCAAGAATAAGTGGAGACTCTTTGAGGGGGACTTCAAAGTCTATCTTACAGTCGAGTTCAAGTAGAAGGCTAATACATTCCTCTGCTTCAAAATCTACTGCATAATGCAGTGGTGTTTCAAATGTGTTGTTAATGGCGTTAATATCTGCTCCAAAAGAAACAAGAAGCTTAAACATTTCCATAGCCTTTTGAGGCTTTTTATCTTGCATTCCTCTGAGGAAAATGATATGGAGGGCCGTATTTCCAAATTCATTCTTTTTATTTACATCCATGCCGTTTTGCAGAAGGTGAGAAACTAACGGAAAATCCATGCGACCTACAGCCGACGTTAAAATCGTATCTCCACCTTTTAAACGGTAATCTTCCATGTCGTCGAGTGCGTAATTATCAAGTAATTTAAGAACATCGAAAAGACCATGCTCAGCAGCAAGATCGCTTAAAGCTTGGAGTGAACCACATTTTAAGTTTGAAATATTAGCTCCACGCTCCAATAGAAGTTTAGCCACTTCACCTTGGCCTGCGTGCAGGGCGGCATATAAGGGACATATGTTCTCCAAGTAGTATCTATCCTCCCATGAGAACGACTCTATTTGCCTTTCTCGTAGACGTTCTCTTCTGGAGCTAACATTCCCATTAATGTCGGCTCCTTGTTCTAGAAGCATAGTCACCACATCACAATGTCCAGTGCTTGCCGCTTCCTCAAGAGGAGTCAGCAAGGAATCACCGTTGCTAGGGACGGCATCCACATATACACCACTGTTTAAAAGGAATTCTACAATATCTACTAAACCCTCTCTGGCAGAGGATTGTAACAAGTCAGCTTCATAAGACCCCAATAGGTTTGGATCATTTGAAAGCAAGGATTCGCTGCCTCTGTCCATCAGAAACTTAGCTGTGGTAGCATGACCTCCTTTTAGGGCACAGTACAGGGCCAACAATCCATTCCTGTCTCTAGAGTCAACATCAGCACCATGGTCTAGAAGATAATTCACTGTGTCGGTTTGTCCCTTTTCAGCAGCCACATGCAACGGCGTTCTTCCGAGGATATCTTTAGCTTGGATGTTAGCTCCACGATAGACAAGAATCGTTACCAGATCTAACCTTGTGGCCAGGTGAAGGGCGGTTTTCCCGCAGGCCGTCGCAGCTAACACATTTCCATCATGTTCAAGAAGGAATTTAACCATTTCTGTATGGTCTCCTTTAGCGGCAAAATGCAATGGCAACCATGCCATTTCATTTCCTCTGTGTGGGTCTCCTGCATTTTGTAGCAAAACCTGAACAGTTTGCAGGTGTCCCTTTTCAGCAGCTAACATGAGAGGAGTGTACCCAGGGTCATCTAAGGAACTCGTAAATTCATTGACGTCAGCACCATGTTCGATGAGCAGCCGAACGGAATTTGTATGGCCGTTTGAAGCAGCCAAATGTAAAGCTGAGTAACCATGTTCATCCTTTTGCAAAACATCAACACCATGCTCGATCAGTCGTAAAAGATTTCTCACTTTTCCACCTTCAGCAGCATAATGAAATGGAGTGCGATCCTGATCATCTCGCATTTCTAGAGAGGCACCTCTTTCGATAAGAAATTCTACAACCTCCTCGTCATTAAATTTGGCAGCCAACATAAGAGGTGTCTGCTGTGGTTCATCCCAATCATTCTCCAAACCATCAACAAGCACGCCGCAATCCAATAGTCTTCGAAGTTGATGAACCTGTCCTTCCCTTGCAGTCAAGTGAAGCAGGGACTGAGAGTGAAACTCCTGACAGATTGTTTCGACACGCGTGAAGATCTGCCTGTGTCTTGGGGACTGATGTAATATCAACACGGCCCACACTGATTTACTAGGAAAAGATAATGAGTTGGCTCTGATCTTGACATTCAGAGCTGCAAAACTGTCCAGTTTGCTGGGACTGTTACTCTGGATCGCCGTAAAAGTTTCCACATCTCCTTCGATACAAGCTGATTGCAGGCGGCTTAAGCCACTTTCCTTGTCTGGTGTAATCAACGCATCAAAGGCCAAAGATTTCAAGGAGAGCTTAAACAAAACAGTCATTAAAAGAAGTGTTACAAATACATGCAAATTTTTAACACAGCCACGTTTAACGTGCATGAGCTATTTTGAATGCTTCAGTGTGACTGTACCAAGAATCTACTCTTTTCATCCTAAATTTAGACCACTTTTTAGTGTGAAATTGGTTTTGCTGTACGTGAATGAAGACGCGAAAAGTTTGGCACAGCTTAGTCGATCCTCATGCTTTTGATTAGGTTTTCTTTGCCTTTCCTTCAGGCATCTGCTGAAAATTAAACAAATTTTTAAAGTACAATGAATAACAACTCAAAAAACGTTGCTTCCAGGGAAGACTCGAAGGATTCTTCAGGGTTTCTTAAAATAATAGCGGGCTTAAGCAATAAGAACGCTGACATCCCGTACGTCATGAATAGCAACCAGCTCAGAAGTTTCCGCATAAAACGAATTTGAATGCCTTTGTTTTATCTCCCGCTACGAATTTGTCGAGTCTGAGCACTGAAAGAGACAAAATACCATTTTTGACATGCGAGACGTCAACGGTGTCGTCGCTTAAGGTCCCTAGTGTGGCTCATCGAATATCGATGTCACGATTTTCATCATTGGGGTAGATAGTTGCAACATCACTGTTCACGAGGTTTCCAGGAGCGATTCTACTTCATGAAACAGTCTTTAACTCTCACTTACTTAAGGTACTTGTTACAAAACTAAAGAGGTGGTCTCATGTCATAAGTTCAAGTTACCTAATATTGTTGCTGTGAACAGCCAGTCTGTATGAAATGTACAGTCACACAGTTTGCAAGTGAAAGTGTTGGGTTTTGCAGTTTTGGCAGCTGTAAGCCATGGAACAGTGAACAGCAGCGTGTATATGGCCGTTATAAAGTGTTCTGCGTTTTTAGCGCAGTGAAGCTTGACGATAAATCCTCCAGAATAAATGTGCCGGGTCTTTAAACTTTTCGAGTTTGAAATGAAATGTTCACACGCTAAACACTGCTCATCAGCTCGTGATAGTGTGAAACGTGACCTTGGACTTCGAGTTAGCTTGAAATACAGAGGCTCCCTTTTTCTTTCTTTCACTTAGGTTATGTAGTACAAGGATTAAAATCTTACTTTTGCCGCTCTGATCCAACATTTAGAGGTCATGAAGCTGGTCTGTTTCATGCATATTGAGTAATTTGTTTCCTGTGGTCCTCAGTGCGATGTCCCACAGTTCCTCCGTTAGCAACTACTTTGTTTTGGCGTAATAGTCTATGCGAATGTACTAGTAGTGCATTTAGAGGTCATGAAGGGAGAAGCGAGACTGCAGTTTCCGAATTAAAAGGTTCCTCGTCAGTTGCTACTATGATAGTAGCCCGGGATATAAGTCTTCACTTTGTGAAAAGAGATTAACTCTAAGATCACGTTTAGCAATTAGTCTCGTTTAGCCTGTCAACACTATTTCAAACCGGATGTTTCCTTAGCGCGTTCAGCCAATAATAAAAGGTTTTCTATTTCGGAAAGGTAAAAGCCAATCAGAAAGTACCTACCATATTCGCAAAAGTAGGTGACGTCACCGGACAACATTATAACGCTCAACATTATAACGCTGGTTTGTTGGGCAAGCTTTAGGAACGAAATTTCCCCCCCAAAAAATATGTTCTATTCCTGGCATGCAATGGAACAGTTGGAACTGTAAAATGGAATCTAAGGTCAAGATTAAAGAAAAAAGGCTATCTAATTTCGCTAAATTATCAGGACGAACATACCAGTTGAAAATTCAGCTAATTTATATGTAAAAGTTCAACATAACATGAAATCCACATGTTACCACGGTAAACTAAAGCCACGCTAAAATAAATACCACTGCTTCGTTAACATGGTAAATGCATTTTACCATAGTGTGCGTATAACCACACCAAATGTCATGCACACAATTTACACGTGAAGATGTCGGACTTTGCCCCTGTTACAGTTCGTAAATAAACGAACGTAGGGACGGGTAGGACAGAACCCTGGGAACGAGGTTGCGCAAATTGTTTACGAAAAAATTTGGTCAAACGATTTATAGACATCACCTCCTTTTCGAACATCTGCAATAAAATTATTCATGCAGCGTTTAATTAAGGTTGATAGCCCAACATCATCTACTTTCGAGAAAATTATTAAACTGCCGAAATTTATTTCTACCCATCACGTTTTCCACTCAATGAAATGATCTTTAATTATTTTGTCCACTGGCTTCTTCCAATAGCATTCCCCAACGCTAATGAATGTTTCTACTAAATTTAAAGTTGCCCATCTTTGTTAAAGCCATGGCCACTGGGTAAATTAAAAACGTTTTAATTTCTTGACGTATGATGGGGTTACACTTAATTCATTGCCGGAACCTGAAAGGTCTGTTAAACTTTGCATGGGAGAGAAAAGGTTGTTTACAGGATTAACTTTCTCGGTACAGCTTTTAAATCCCAAAATTCACAATCATAGAAATTCTCCAGACTGATCTTCATAGATTCCCTTAAAGTGTTTGTTGAGAGACTCTGTTGAAAGATCAATGCTCCCTCTGGTGACAATTGTATTAATTCTTATAACCTTTTTCCTTGATTATTAATTGATATTATCTAGAGGAAATTGATGTTGGTCACTCAATTGGGGCTTAAAGGGTAAAAAAAAATCATCTAGAACCACAATTTCAGCTGCTCATGTCTTAAGCCGTTTTTGGTGTTTGTATACACTTCTTGTCTGGCAGAACAGCATGGTATTGTTCCCGATGAAATGAAAATCGCTCGCGTGATACCTATTTTTAAATCTGATGATCATTCGCTTTTCACCAACTACCGACCTATCTCGGTACTTTCCAGCTTTTCAAAATTATTTGAAAGAGTTATCTACGATCGTTTAATGCAATAACTGATGAGTTTCAAAATCCTCTGTAGTAACCAATACGGCTTCAGGAAAAATCATTCTACTGCACTCGCGGTAATCGACTTACATGACAAGATCTCCACGGCCTTTGACCGAGGTGAGTTTTCCGTAGGTATTTTTCTTGACCTCTCTAAAGCCATCGACGCTGTAAATCATGTCATCCTTTTTGATAAACTCAAACATTACGGTATTCGTGGCTTAGCGCTGGACTGGATAAGAAGTTACTTTTCAAACAGAAAGCAATATGTTGAATATAATGGCCACCGTTCGTTAAGAAATGAAATCTCTTGTGGGGTCCCTCAGGGTTCTATCCTCGGACCTCTATTTTTCTTACTGTACATTAACGACATTAACAATGCTTCATCTGATATTGTTCGCTGACGATACCAATGTATTCATGTCACATAAAGATCCGAACTATCTTTCAGCTATGTTGAACTCGGAGATGGACAAACTGTCAATCTGGTTTAAAGCAAACAAGCTTTCTCTAAATCTTAAAAAGACTAAATTTATGGTCTGTAAACCAAGACAAAAGCGTTCAATTTGTAATATTCAAATAAGTATAGATAATCAGATTATTGTTAAAGTAAAGGTTAGGTCTCCTCGCCACTTCTTTTTTTCTCTCTTTTCCTTTATTTTTTGTAATTATTGTGTGCCAAATAAAATAAACATTCAGCAACAAGGGGGATTCATTTGCAACATACGCGTATAGCTGTCGCAATTGCCCGTTGGTATTTTTTTGTGTTTAAACGTAAAAACAATAAACAATTCTAGTGGGCAAACGCGACAGCTACACGCGTATTTTTCAAATGAATCCAATCCAAATATCCACAGTTGATATCCTTCCAAGCTACCTTTAGAATCTACTCATGTGAAAACAACAGTCAGCTGCAACAGTTATCGGGAATAAAAAACCAAGTATCGTGTCGAAAATGTGCTTGCCTCGAGCTATATCAAAAACAATGTCACATGGTTTCTCAGGGGGCAAACAAATGATAAAAGCTGCCAATGCAAGAAATCGCGGTCGAGACAAAACAAGGCGACGGTTTAACAGTCTAGCAAAAAGTCATTTCGAGTTTTGACAAGATTTACGTCATAATTGTTTGCTGTGAGGACACGTACGGCGCTGCAGCATCCTAAGAAGTAACAATGATTACTTCTACCCATTATTTGCCATTATCGTCTTTACTATGTATCTTTCTTTATTTTCTGTTCTCTAGAGTAAACAAACTCCACCGCGATTTCCTGCATTGGCAGCTTGCTTCCTTTTCACCGTTTTATAGTAAGCTTTATTTTACAAACCCTTTATGCGCCCCCCCCCCCCCCTCCCCGAGCTTCGCCAGGTTCTGCGATACACGTATTTCTAGTTAATGAGTTTGAGAAACCGTCGTGAAATTTTAAGCAATTGCTGGTTTTCAGTGTCACGCCATCCAAAATAGATCAAAATAAAAATCAAAACCATTCGACAGATAAAGTCCAGAATCTGGGAAATGAAAGGAGGTAAATATACAAAGACCCTCGCCAAGATTTGGGTCGAAGGAATAACTCGTATACAAGATATCCGAGGAAATTTTTTACCCAAATTTATAGAGCTTTGTATGGAAACGCCATGCTGGAGCTCATCCAGATGAGCTACAACATGGCGGACGGAAACGAACAGAAACATCTGTTACCGAGTTTTGCTACAAAAGCGTGAATTTACTCCAAGAGGAACTCATAAACATTAAAGTAATACTTTTTCTAATACTTGAACTGTTTAAATAGCAAAATCCCTCGAAAAAAGTCACTTTTTTAACCTAAATGACAGCTCTTTCAGGCGTCATGTAAATGCTGCGTCACGCAAAAGCTTAGAAATTCAAGCGTACTCTATTACAAAACCAAGAACCCTTCTGAATCGAAAAAATGTGTTTGAAAGTTAGTTTTTAGCTGCTCTAATGCACCATGAAAGTAAAATCTCAGTAGGATCGATAGTTTTGTAGTTTGAATTTTAGTGACGTCATGTGAAAAGCAAGAATATGGGGCTCAAATGTCCTTTTTATTCATGACAGGCAATTTGAGCCATTAAAATACGAAAGGGAAAGACTTAACGAGAGTTTAAAAATTTTAAAATTTACAAGGATTTGTATGGAAAACCACTCAAGCGTGACTGGGTGGCAAGAGTTGTTTTCTCATACAAATCCCTCTAAGTTTCGGTGGCTCTTGCAATCGCTTCCTTTGAGATACACGGCTGAAAATTTACAGGTTAAAAAATGGAAAAAGATCGCTTTTAAGTTTGTGATTGAAAAAAAACCGGTATGGTCCCCGAAAAACTTTAACAAAACATTTTATAACAAATTGGACCATTTTTCTAGAGAAGATGGAAACAGAAATCTAGTTAATGCAGAGGTTCATAGTTGGCGCTACTCCTGCATTGATTAGAGGACGGAAAGAAATTAATTCTAGTTTCCCCCCTCGGCGTTAGCTTTCTTTCCAACGTATCCACGTCTATTTTTTGACATACATCCTTTCCTGGAACGTTTTCTCTCCAAAAAGCCGTATTTTTTGTAATGGAGTAAGTTCGTCTGCCACTAGTTAATTCAAAGGTACAGCAGGACGCGGTCCACATCTCTGAAGGAACGTTTACACGAAAACTCGTATCATCCTGGTAGTTACTGAATCCACCGCTGCCAAAGAATCTCGTTTCTAAGGGACCATTAAATGTCGATGGAATCGCTCCGACAACAATGAACATCCGAACGTTTTGTACCACATCTGCTGTTCCTTCCCTCAAACAATTAACTTGACCCCACCGAACGAGGTAACCTTCACACGTTTTCCATGGGCCTGAATTAAAAACCCCAAACTGAGGAACGGCATTAGTGTAAACGAAAGTCTGTTTCTTTTTTTCTTGATCCCCTATTCCGTACCGGGACGCTATCAAGTGTCCCCTGTGCATTACAACTTTAACCTTATCACCTGAAGACGGCGTCGGGTTCAATTTTTTGTACCAATTTTTATCTCTTAACTTTCTCACTCGTGGTCCTCGTATCTGGTAGTAGATTTCGCGTTTAGAGGCCTCCCAGTAGTCATCTGTGTTCTGCTGAAAATGTCCATTCAGCGTCGTCCCGCTTTCTCGAAATTTAGCATCCGCTCCTGTTGGGCGATGGCCGTCCGCTGCCGATAGTTGGCTCCCGTTAACTACTGTCGCGGCGTAAAGTGGTATTCGATTATTACAGTCATAAAGAATTGCCACCGTATTACTTTCGCATAAAAACCTAAAATCTTTTCCAGAGACAACGCTTTTGGCATGTGCGTACCGTTCTAGACCGTTTGGCAAATGGTTCAATATGTTTAGGCGAGACACTCGATTTCCACGAACATTGCAGGCGCCGAGGAAGTTACATTCACATCCCAATAAACCTGCAGCACCTACAGTGCTACAGCGGGGCTGTGCTGTTGTCCCAAAACACATACAGCTAACTAATGCTAATACGATCGCAGCAAAACCCGCCATGGCAACACAAAAGTAAATGAGCAGGTTCAGAATATCGAATTTATTGTCTAAGCAGTACTAAAAACTGTGCTTGCCCTGACAAGTTCTGATTGGGTACTCAAAAAAGCCGAAAATAGTTTGAACAATACGTGGCAACAAACGAAGTAAGAACAAAACAAAAGATAATAAGATTGCCTTATTCCCACTTCCTGTTTTTCCCGCTGAACATAGGCGAAAATTGTGAGAACTGAAAGTCTCTAAATGCAAGGAGACTTATACCTTACATAATGCAGAATAATTCTCGAGTACGCCCTACATGCGAGTGCAGAAAAATGGCAACAAAAGCCACTTCGTTTTAACGGTTTCAATATTTTTGTGTGTGCCTGTGTGTATGCGAGTATGTATTTATACCACAGCAACTCTAAGAGTCTCCACAGACAGAGATTTAAATTCTAGGGGAATATTTCGACCTTGGGATTAAACGGTGAGACGTGACTGGCATTATCACAAGTAAAAACACGAAACCGGAGTTATTATGTTCACAAACAAGTTGAACGGACTCCAAAATCGGTCTCCGGTTTGTGGTATCCCTCTTCTTCCTAACCGCTAAAAATAAAAATGAAAAACTTCCCAGAAATATTCACTTTTGTCCGCATTGACCACATTATTTGAGCCTTGTTCGCAGGGCGTTATACTGCCCCATTAAGAACAGATTATTTGTCGCTTAAGCCATCTTCGAGGTAGACAGACGCAAATCAGACAAAATAGATCAAAACGCCCCTTAAAAGTGCAGAGAAAAATCAACCAAGAAAAAGACCCATGCTGTAGATTTTAAACAACTTGCCAACAAAATGATACAAGCAAGAATAGTGCGCTTGTTTAGCTAGTAAAGCGAAACCAGAAAAAAATACATTAAATTGTGACGTAGATATTCATTCATAGTCTAAGTAGCTTTTCTTTTTCTTTCTTTCTTTCTGTCTTTTTTTTCTTTTTTTTTTCAGTGCGATTGTATCAATCAGAATCCTAGGTTCCTGTTGTCGGAAACCAACATCCATATTTTGAATTCAACCTCACTTCGTCTTCATGTGCGACATTCGTCAACGTTGATACTTTCGATGACTATGTCAATTGCACATCACTTTTGTAAAGATTGCTAAGATAGTAACTAAAACTGCCCCCTCTTACAATAAATAAACAAATAAGTACAATACTTTTTTATTAATCAATATGTGTCTACTGTTCCAAATTGTTGCTCCACGGCTGTACAGTTGTAAAAACGCCCATATAAGCGAATCCTGATTTAAAATTTGGAATTTTGGAATCCGGAATACAGGTCAAGGAATGTAGAATTCAACTGACGA
Source organism: Porites lutea (assembly GCF_958299795.1). Lineage (NCBI taxonomy): Eukaryota > Metazoa > Cnidaria > Anthozoa > Scleractinia > Poritidae > Porites > Porites lutea. The sequence goes on along the minus strand of NC_133213.1, from coordinate 8,452,812 downwards.
TTGAAATCCGGAATCCAATTTCAACAGACAAACTATCCAGAATTCAGTATCTGAAATTCAGAAGGGTGGAATCCATAATCTAAGACTGTCTTGGATTCCTTTACATGGCGCGAATGATTTGTTGGGGCTTAGAGATAATCATTTACATGTCTTGCCTCAGCAAAATTTCCGCGTTTAATTAAACCAGTAGCGGAAGCCGAAAAATGGAGCATACTTCCTTGCAAAGCTATATCGTCCTCTGTTAGTTTTCAAGAAATCACTCGCATCCCTTCCCAGCAGCGTGAATGTACTTTTGCTAACCCAGTGGTTTAAGTCAACAGTACAAAAACAACAAACAAACAACCAAAACAAAAAAGGGCCACCCATTCCACTGAAGTTAAGCATCAATTCATTACTTGGCTAAGAAAACATTTATAACTTCATTAGTAGATTAATTTCGTCTCTTTAGAACTACCATAAAAATTCAAAACACAGTAGCTATTAATAATGGTATCAGTAAATCGCACAAACATTTTAAATTTCACATTTTTGTAAGAAACAATGACGTGGCTTTGACTTAACAGTACGTTCCAAAACAGATGACACTATTGGTTATCAATGAAGTGAAAATATGATTAAAGGAAGGACCTATATTTGGGTTATGACGGAATCCATCAGGAAATTGAGTAATTTTTACTTTCAGTGGACAAAAACCTTGTACCAGAATATTTTAAGCCATATCGCATTTACACTTTTCAAGGGCTATAGATGTATCTAGTTGTAGCTTTTGCTAAGTGCCAACGAAAGAAAAAGAATTTGCCTATATCACCGGTTTTAGCTCCAGTGTTTACACAAACATTTCAGCTGCTGAGGCGAGAATTTCCACTACAAGCACTCCTCGTTCCTACATTTCTGCCATGCTCTTGGCCTTAAAATCGCTCTTATTCTTCTGCTTAGACATTTTTGAACCTTAAACTTGTCGAGTTTCAATCAGCGAAAGGGAAATAACATAGGATAGCGCGAACTTCAAATAGCGAGTTGTTGTTCGTACAAGTACAGTAGTGTGGCAGAGAACAACGTCCGAACTTGTTTACAACAAACGGGTCATCAAAAGTCACGTGAAACTACACGTTAAATCTAACGCTACTAAAATCCCCAGGGAATCTACACCTTACATTACACTTACATTACACTTTTCATAGCACGATCGAGAATTTTTCTGCCTGCTGTAATGCTTCGCGTGGCATTAAGCTGGCTCCCTCGCAAGCCGACCGTCTTCGCTCGGCTTGCTCGTTGGCAATTAGTTGTCTGTAATAACACCAAAGACAATTTCTTTCGGGAGCCCTTTCAAAATGCACAGGAATTGAGAAAACACATGTAAAATCGTCAGTATAGTATGGTGTCTCTGCAGTTAATCCAAGTTATTTCTGAAATATTTATTAATATGACTACTTTCTTTTCGTTTACGTTTTGTAAACTGCATGGATGAAGATAAACAACATTTTAGATCTTATAGATGATACTGCTTACCATTGCAAGGGCTAAAATGCTGCTCTCTCCAGAAACTGATCGGGTGCCAAGTTTTATGAAATCTTCACCTTCAGTTATAAACAAAAATATACTGAATGTACAGGTAAAATATATATTACGTGGAGATTTTTTCTTACGACGTCACAAAGCGCTATAACCTAGTGGCGATATAAAATTAATAGAGGAGGAAAATTATTATGCAGACACGGGCTCTACGATTTTGTCTGGAGTTGTCTTTGACCCGGTGTTCACTGTAAAGACTCGGGTTGCATTGAAGCCGTCTCCCTACGTCACGGCTGTCTATTGTTAATTTTGTTACTGTTGGTCAATAACGTCTGCCAAGAAATTAATGCTTGTAAATGGGTAAATGACAAAATTGCAACCTCTGTGTAAACACGTAGGTCTCCCATTATATCAAACGTTTAACAAACAACAGAGAGATGAACTTTTGAAAACTGAAAGTCCAACAACTGCAAGACAACAACAAAACGTGATTGCAATATCTTCATCCTCCCTCGTTAAGATTTTCAAGCCGTTCCTTTTCTTGTATTTCTTGTGCAAGTTATGAGGGGTTCTTTTTATGTTTCATTCAATTTGATGGCAGTAGAGTGTAATTCCCAGCGTTCAAAGTTTGATAGATTTCGTGACAAAGCGCCATTAGGATTCCATACGATTGAAGTCTTCCTGACATCAGATCCCGACTTTAATTAACATACCCAACTCTCCGATTCCGGATAAAGAATTAAATTTATAATTTAGTAAACTTATTATTTCATCTTGATCAGTCTCAGTTGCTTTTCAGTAAACAGCGAAGAAAACAACAAACGGTCAAATATCCACACGGTAAAATATCACTTAAAGCAAAACCCCAATGACCAAAGTCGAGCTTCTGTCGCTAATCATTTAACAGCCCCCAAACCTAGTACTAATTGCTCTTCACAAACGTTTGCTACGACGTTTACAAACATTTTCCGTGCTTACAGCGTCTTTTTCGTTCTTGTTTTTTCTTTTACCTTGTGTTGAAATGAAAAATGTTGATCGATTTAATGGTTCAGACTTGGCGTGATCATGGGCGCGCCGTGACATTGGATACAAATTTACAAAAGGCTAAAGCTTACTAACTCTTCTGCCTACATTCGTGATATTAACGTTATATTTCAATTTTACGAATTTCAGCTCATGATTTTGCCCCTAGTGTTATCGACATACACCGGCATGCGATATTTCCACGTGTGAATCAACCGTTGTACCAATATAATACAACTAACGAAGCCAACTGTGGTGTCAATGAAACCGAAATTCCGGTGTATTGTTAGGCCGCTATTCCAATATTCTTTGGTTTGTTTAATGTTTTAACTAGAAAAAAATCATATTTTCTCACCTCCACTGATTAGAAATATCCTTTATAAGCTTCAGCAGTCACTCGCCCTCGTGTCAGTCTGGGGTCTGAGGTTTCCGTAAGAAAGGAGCTGCGGTCAATTTGGTCAGCGGAATAAGCTAGCAGAGAGGGGTACCAGCGGAGCAAGAGCATCGTCATTAACATCATCATCATTGTCATCGTCGACGTGTATTGCTTTTTTAGAACAACAAATAAGTAAATAACTACACGTTGCTATCAGCTTTGCAGTAGTCTTTGGACTTCCCGATTTTTGTTCTTAATATTGTAGCTGATTAGATCTCTTTTCTCCAACGTTGACCACCAGCAGGATCTTCGTGCACGGTTTTTCCCTAAAAAGATTTTTGCATGACTTTGCCTTCAATTTCTCATGGGACTAACAATCTTCCCTTAAGAAACTGCAAACAAAACTGATTCAAAACTTTGTGGGGAAAACCAATGGAAACGTAACGTGAATTTGGCAGAATTCATGGATCTTTTTGGATCTCGGCAAGTTTAATAACTTGAAGGCGTTATTTCCAGGTCGATGTATATAAGCTGTTCAAAAGTTTTTTTACTGAAAAGGTTAATTAATTGTTTCATTATTAAGGGAATTAAAATACTACATCTCAAGCAATTTACAGAGGCCATGCCATTTTAATATTTTTCGCTTCATGTCTACTTTGGGGGAAATTTTGCAGATTCTGACAATAAATTCAACTATACACGTCATAGTGACATCAGACTACGTCATTAAGGGAATCGCGTTATGCTTAGAAGTTGTAAATAACGAGTACATTATGTTATCTGATTTTGGTGGCCGTAGGATGAGCGGTTTTCAAATTATAAAGGGGGGGGGGGGGGGGTTCGGGGATCCCACGGTCGCAGGAGGCAAAAAAAGGCCTGACTAGGGTTAATACACTGTACATACATACAGTTAAGCTAGTGAGGGCAAAGTTCGCAAAAATTCAGTCCACGGAAAGAACGGTTCAAGGAACTGTATTCTTTTTGCTCGAAGCCTGGCAATTCGTTGTACACGCACGAGTCGATGCAATCCGGAGGCCCCGCCTTCAGTTCCCGCCCTGGGCCCAGTTGTTCGAAGACGGATTAGCGCTTAACCCGGGGTTAAATTTAACCTGGGTTTCTTTTTCTTGTGTTCAAAAGCAATTTTCTGCGCTAATTTTAGAGCTTCCAATCATCAACTTGTAGACAAAAAGAACTAAAACTGAAATGCCTTTTAAGCTTTCAAATATGAATACAAATCTCGCACTAACCCTGGGTTAACTTAACCCAGCTTTGAACAACTTGGCCCTGACCGTTAGGTGGATTAGTTCCCGGCAGCACTGAGTTTAAATCTTCGATCATGCTTGTAAAATAGGTAACTCCAGCCATCTGGGATTCTTAACCTTGTTATGTTTTAATCGAAGTATTTGATTCCATATCCGGAAAAGTTCCTTAAGGACAGAGGATTATTAAGTGTGTATTGAATCCCGCTTCATCGGACGTAGATACCGCAAAATTAATTTTCTTAAACACATGGTATCCCGGGGCCTGTTTAGTTTATGAGGCCTGTTTAGTTTCTTAAATCAAATTGTAGAACTTGTGCCGAACGCTCTTATTTTCTCGAAAAGTTACAACAAAATCGATTCCGACTATCGAGTGTACAATGATCTTTCTCCCTGATATTCCTTTCAAGAGAATACATAATGTGATACTAAGTCTAGCATTTTTAGTTATTCCGTAAAATCCGCATGGTTATGAAGGCCATAAATGGATCAAGGCAATGATTAAAATTATGAGAAAATTTTAAGGTCATAGGGTATTAATAGCCTTTTATATATAATATATATAAGAAATAATTATACAGAAACTAAAAGATAACTATTTACATCAATTTTCATGGAATTATTCCAAAAAAAAGGAAGTGGTCCAGGGGAGATCGAAATTCCTCATCCTTACAAACAAACAAAATGTCGGGGAATTTACGGATTAGTTGATCCACCTAACCGCGTAAAGTTTAGAGCGGTTTTCACTTGACTGTCGTAAAACCAAAACCAAAGTAAATACACTAGCCAACCAAAGGGCGTAGTAAAACCAAAACCAAACCAATTCCTCAATTACTTTCGACAGTCAAGTGAAAACCGCTCTATTGCCAAAATAGGTATGAAGGCTTGTACACAATCAAGTAGACACCTCTTCGCCGAATTATTCGCAACTGACAAACCTAATTACGTCACTTTAAGCTATAAATATAACTCTGGCATTCAGCCTGAATAAAATATCACATAGGTTAGTGTATTTAAAGCGAAACAGGTAAAAGGCTTTTTAACACACAACAGCCACTTAAGTTCCGATATCGTAAAGAACCGAGTTTTGTTTCGAAGGCGCAAGAGAGTCATGAAAAAGGTGAGGTTTACTTATAAAGTTAGTTTTCATACAACACAAACCTGCTTTAAACGTTAAAATCGGGGTAAGTCTTGAGTTTTCACGGGCGCAGGATTACAATCCAACGGCCAATTTCCAAAAAAAAATTATCGCTCAGTGCCTCAATCACTTCCGGGATATGTTTGATATAGCTAGTGAACGAAACTCAAAATGCCTCTCTGAAAAGTTAAAGATCCATCTGCGATGAAAAGACATGCAATATTCTTTCAGGCTTTTGGTTTTTTGTAATGTTATGATACGACAATTTGTAAGTTACAAGAGTTCAAGAACGATTCATAAATGCAGTAGGCTTCAGAACCATTGTCCTCATTCAAAAGAGGAAAAGTCGGTTGCAAAACTTCGGGGTTTGAGTATGTCGCCGTTATTTCTTTGTACTTAAATTCCAGTATTGATTACTTGTACATTTCACCTGCAATTTCTAATCTGTTAAACAAGAACAAAAAATGTTGCGCTCACCTCGTAAATTATTTACAAGCTGTTGACATGATATTACTTCAGGTATACATTAACACTGCCGCGTGAGAGGGACGTCTAAAAATTGTAATTTGTAATTTGTTAAACCACGGAGCATTTAGGAGTTCTTAAGAACTCACTCGTTGAAACTTTTCCGTACGTTTCAGTTCGAATTGGAATTTAGAAGTGTTGGTTTTTAAGGAGAGGAGGAAACCGTGGTACCCTGAAATAAACCTCGCGGAGCAAGGGAGACATCCGACAACAAACTCATCCCAAATATGGCTTCGACGCCAGGACTCGAACCTCGGCCACATTGGTGGGAGGCGAGTGCTCTCACCACTGCGCTACCCTTGCTCCCCGGTTTATCTTAGGAGAGGTATTCCCTGAGCTTTTATTGGACCTTTCTTCTTTCCGGAGAAGCAGAAGAGAAAACAGCTATTCAAGGCCGCTCCCAAAAAGCGCAACAAAGGCAGGGCACCTTTCTTTCACTTTCGGTGCATTTATCTCAAGTGTCTATTGTTACCATCCTCCCTTGTTCTTTTTCTGCGTCTTCGTCTCCGCTAAGCAAAGAAGAGATTCTTGATTCTGGACACTTAAAGTTCCTATGAAAGAGCAACCAGAATTTTTCGAATTATGGGTGCTAGGAAATTGTCACTTATTTTCATAATTCTAGTCACGCGTTAAACATTTTTCTTGCTCATATTACTCTTTACTTCTTTGCAAAACAACAACCCTTAAAACCAAAAAAATGATAAGTTCAAAGTTCAAGCCACTGCGGTTAATACCTGTTTTTTTTTTCTCCGAAAAGTTTATAATGGAAATTACTTCCGCTTTCTTGAAGCATAATTCATCCCATCTTTCAAGAAAACAACGAGTGAATGTCAGTTTTGGTATTACCTCTCAAGTTGCTTTCAGCTGAATAAAAACATTGCTCTGTCTCCCGTTTACGTCATATTGTTAAATTTATTGGCAGAACCCAATTATAACAGTTTTTCCCCTTAAAGTAGCCATAAAGCGATTGAAAAATACATAAATAGTAAGGTGCCTAATAAAATGGTAAATTTAACTATAATACATTGATAATTGGTGATGTTTTGATGATGTCGTTTATTATGCATCAGTCAATTCCAGCTGCGCCCAGCACCCCCCCCCCCCCCGGGCTACTGCGGGGCATTTGCCCGCCTTGTCAGTCCCGGGGGTGGGGCATTTGCAAATTTTGTGCTGCCCGGGGGCCGGGCATTTGCCAACCCCGGGGCCATTCCTGAGCTTTTGACACGCACGCGGTTTCCTATCAGAAAATAACTACACAGAGGATTTTACTGGGAAAGAAAGCAGATTGGCTCATCTGTCAAGGACAGGAAAAATTGAAGAGGTTTCTAAAGGCATGTTCTTGATTTTATGCATGCATTTCTTCATTGCCTATCGAGCCAGAATTACATAGGGAAATCGTGAGCTATCGACGTGAATCAACGTTGTTTGGTTATTGAATCAAATTTCTGTTGAGATTATTTAAAAAACATCCTTTCATATTTATAAAACTATTCATAACATATAACTTGACAGCGCTCTATTATTTTGATGTCAATGATTTTACTTCAATACTAAAATTATAAACTGGTGCATGTCGTTGCGGCGTGAAGTCCTAATTGGAATCATAGCGCTATTACATAGAAAGACGTTAATTGAAACAAAAAATTGCACATTAAAATGCTGAAAACGGCACTATTCGACTATGCGATCAATGAAAAATGTTGCAGTGTTTACGGAGGACGGGGCATTTGCCCTCTTTTTTCGTCCCCAACCCGGGGGATTTGACAGCTCAAGAGTCCCCATCCCCGGGAATTTGCCATTCAAGGCAAAAAAAATGCTAATGCCCGGGGGTTTGCCCGGGGGGGCGCTGGGCGCAGCCGGAATTGACTGATGCATTACTAAAGAAGAAACTGAAAACATCCATGTTTAAATCGAAGTAATCGTGAACTAAAATGATATCTGTGTATAAAAAGATGCTTAGGAAGCAAAAAATCTTCAAGCTATGAAAATTCGAGATCATATTTTCTTCTTTTTTCTCAAATTGTTCACTAAAAAACCTAGATTACATTAACAGTTATATATTTAACAATTAGTTCATGCGTCAGCGTGCGTATGTCGAGATATTGAGCACGCGGGAAGTTTAGAGAGCACGAAAGAGGCGTAACTCTAGCCTCTTGAGTGCTCTCCAAACTTCCCAAGTGCTCAATATCTCGACATGCGCACAGCTGCAGAATGAACTAATTGTTTTATAACATTATCAACGCGGCACCTCATTTTGAAAGAAGCGAAATTGTCTTTGCTGCTCCTCGATGCGTCGTTTATACACTTCGATACCCGTCAACAATTCATTTCATATATTTCAATTAAATCTCGTCTTAGGTCGGTCAAAAACTGAAGGGTGAACTCATGCATGAAAATGGACTTTTATTTTGACCAAATGCAAAATTCTCATATGTGAAAGAAAAACAAACCTGCTATCTGATTGGCTTATTTACAACAGGCCACAACCTCGCGTTTGAATGACAGTTGACTTACGAACAGTTCCAGGAAGGCATAATTCTAAATTATTTTCTTGTTTATTACCCACGCAAGGAATGCATTTTAAAAGCACTTTCATGTCAAAAATGTGTAGAACTTTTACAACTTAAATCAAGGGAAAAATAGAAAACTCAAGTCAAAGTCCCCGGCTGAAATCGGAGTCCAAAGTGCCGTGCACATGTGCTTGTTGTACCGTGCAGTTGTTGAAGAGCGATCCAGGAAAGCTGCTTGACGTTCCCGTTGTCATCGCGCTGTGTTCTTGAATTTAGGTGCGGTCGTTTATCGGATTGCCAGAAAAAAAGGAATTTTCGGCGTTCAGACTTCTAGAAAGGACATCGCTGCACTGCTGAAGTTGTGATGTCGAAGGCCGTGTGTTGTACTGCGCCAAACTCTGCTCACTGCGGTGACCGGATATCGCCATAATATGGCGATTTTGGACGCCGGCGTTTGACCTATGGGGCGCCAAATGTATTTTTATTATTTAGAATGGTTATTTGTATATAACTAGAAAAAGGGTGGTTATTTACAAATAACCACATTACAGTTTTGTTATTTCTAAATAACCAAAATATAAAATTGGTTATTTACAAATACCCAAAACTGAAATTTGGTTATTTAGCAAATAACCAAAAATTAAAAAGTGGTTATTTCTAAATAACCAAATGCGCGATTGGTTATTTATTAAATAACCAAACTGCGAGATTGGTTATTTATTAAATAACCAAAATGCGAGATTGGTTATTTATAAACAAACTGGACAATTGGTTAGTTAGTAAATAAACAAACATGGACGACTAAAAATCCAAAAATGTGCAAAAATGGTTATTTACCTAATTTGGTCTTAGCAAGTGGCCACGTGGCCCATTTTCCCGCTCATTTCCCATAACGACTTGCAGACTTCTATTTCCAACATGGCTTCTTCCACTTCCTTCACTTTCCTCTTTTCTCTTTCATTTACCTTCTTTCACCCTCATTTTCCTTCATTTACTTTCATTTTCCTCCGTACACCTTCATTCGTTTTCATTAATCTTTATTCACCTTCATTTATTTTAATTCACCTTCATTCTAATTCATTTACCTTCATTCACACTCATCCTTCGTCATTAATTTTCAGCTTCCTACATAGGCCTTCATTTACCTTTGCCTTCTTTCACCTTCATCTACCGTCATCTTCCACCATTAGCCTTCACTCACCTTCATCTACCCCCATTAGCCTTTATCTACGGTCATCTACAATGATCAGCCTTCTTTTACCTTCATACGCCTACATCTACCACCATTAGTCTTCATTTACCGTCATCTACTTCAGTTGGTTTTCATGATAGTCCAGAGATTATCCAACGAATTGTCGTGCCGTCACATTATTTATTTCTGACTAATTTTTTCCCTTGTCCTTCAATCTTCAGACATCACACATGTTCAAAAATAATTTTGCATTTCCGTGAAACGTATCGTATTTTACATTGTTTTGTTATACAACAGGGTCTTAACGAGGTATATATTTTCCCGACTGATCTCACCTTTTGGCCATAAAATTTTGATACCTGATCCAAAATTATTGCAAATCCTGATCCCTGATCCCATGAAAATATTTGATCCCTGGAGTCAATTCTGTACTTGCTAAAAACTGAATGAAATACCAAACACAGTGTCTCTCTTTTCGATTTTGTTTTACAATTTTATTGGTCACATCACTCGCTGACTGGGGAATTAAAGTTGTCTCCCGTCTGTTCTTTCTAGTTATCATAATTTCTATCATAATCCGTTCCACTTTAGAGCTCACATAATGATGTATCTTCTAATAAACCTTTCTCACGCAAGTGGGGAGGAAAGTTGTAGCGCCGAAGGCGACCCAACCTAGTGGGATCTGGGGGCATGCTCCCCCAGAAAATTTTTAAATTTAGGGTCTCGGAAATCCTGTTCCAGCGCTTTCCTCGGGACATTTTCAGTAAATTAATACGCAGGAATATGCTGCTTTCCTGCTCCTGAGATCTCTTTGGGCAAAGATTGGCTTGACCAATATTCAAAAGTACCTACAGAATTCCACAATATCAGGATGATTAGAGAATCCTGTCGCAATAGGCTTCGCGTTACGGGTGAGCCATCTTGGATGATCGTCAAAACTACTCAGGAACTATTTTTCTTGCTTCCCCCCAAACCGCCCCCCGCCCCCTAAGTAGTTTTGACACTCATCCAAGATGGCAGCCGTAACGCAAAGTGCTCGATCTCGACGATCTTACGGAAAAATAGGGACTGTGAACAGTCTGTAGTGGGATGTATCAGATTTGGATCGATCAGTAGCTAACTTCAAAGCAGCTCGGAGCCATTTCTGCATTTAACCGCGCTATGTTTTTGAAAGAAGCCACGTTGGAAATAGAAGTCTGCCAGTCGTTATGGGAACTGATCGGGAAAATGGGCCACGTGGCCACTTGCTAAGACCAAATTAGGTAAATAACCATTTCTGTATTAAATAACCATTTTTGCACAGTTTGGATTTTTAATCGTCTATTTTTGTTTATTTACTAAATTACCAATTGTCCAGTTTGTTTATAAATAACCAATTTTCCATTCTGCCTGCATTTTGGTTATTTAATAAATAACCAATTTCGCATTTTGGTTATTTAATAAATAACCAATCTCGCATTTGGTTATTTAGAAATAACCACTTTTTAATTTTTGGTTATTTGCTAAATAAACAAATTTCAGTTTTACCAATTTTATATTTTGGTTATTTAGAAATAATAAAACTGTAATGTGGTTATTTGTAAATAACCGCCCTTTTTTGGTTATTTACAAATAACCACTCTAAATAATAAAAATACATTTGGCGCCCCATATTTGACCACAAGGTGATTGCGGTGGCCCTGACGCTGTGGTTTGTGTAGAATTTCGACAGTTCGACAGCCCTGCTGATGCGATTGGTCTTTCATCGTACCAAACTTCGTCATCGTATTTCCAGTGCTTCTTCGGATATTGAAAAAATGCATCGCATTTAGGGTTTAACTTCGCCAGGTAAATTTTCATGGCTTTGTAACCGTCGTTTTCTTCAGGGGTTTCGTACATCCTTGCCAAATTTTCATGGCTCGAGACGTCACTAAGTCCTCCAGGATGATTTCTGGTTGCTTCATCGTGCGCTATTGTGACGAACTTTCTTCCAGAGGCATCAGCTTCAAATTTGAAACTTGACCTTTTGAGTTCCCTCTGGCCTTCTCTTCCTCTCCGACAAAAGAACAGGACAACATGAAACCACACATTTTGAAGCAAGGTAAGAGGGCTGGTAGGTGCAATGGCTTGAGAAGTTTTAAGCTTCTTTAAATCTTCATCTTCAATCGCTGGCTTGTGCTTCACATTCTCCTTTCCTTGGCGCTTTAAATGGACAATCTGCGCATTCAGCATCTCATTTGATCTTTTCAAACGTGGGCCCGGCGTTACAACATAGCAGGGAATCATCACACTAGCTGACGGACAAAACAATCACAAGGACTACAAGTATTTATTCAAATAAACCCATTTCGGAAAAAAAAACCTTGAAAAACTAGAAATTTGATTAATATTGACTCATTTAGCCGAAATAAGAACCTTAACGCTCAAAAAAATTGGCTAAAAAAAAGAATCCTGTCAGAACTACAGACTGCAGGTAGTAGTTAATCATTATGCATGTAACAGGCCATCTTCATGGCCTCTTAATGTGAGACAAGCAACCAAAATTAAGATTAACATTGTCAGAGTTTAAAACTCTCCACAGTATAATCTACCCGCTAGAAAGAAAAAAAGAAAATCTCTGAGGGATGAAAACGCTAAAGTCACGTTCCACTAGCTTATGATTGTGTTTGGCCTGTCAACACCGAATTTCCTGCTGTTTGATGAAGTACAATAGCAGTGTCATTTCGTCGTTGTGATTGGCTCTTCCCACCGTCGGCGCGCAAAGTCTCCCCTGGGAACCGTTCTAATTATAAATCTACTCGGGAAAGGGTTGACTCCAAGGGCTTGTATGGGAGATGGAGGCTCCATTTGATGGGCTCCTGTCTTTATTCAGTATTCTGACTCTTCGCGGTTTTACAAATCTGAATCCCTTCTGGCTACAGAACTATTTTTCGCCCAGTGCAATGTATTTTTTTTCTTGTACTTTTCATTTCGATCTCTTGCCACTATATTATGTCCCGTATCAATTTTAATACCTAAGTTCTTATGAGTACCTAGTAAAGAACATAACATCACCACAAATAAAGTAAATCATCTATTAAGTCCTCCCCCCGCCACTCAAATAAGCCTCCTTCTTCTTCACTAATAAATGATAGCCTTTATTATTCAATCACGCACGACTGTAAAACTTCGTGTGGACCGATCCGTGATGATTTATTTGCCATCTGGAAGTTCGGATTTGATTCTGATCCTACCTTCAACCTTCTTGTACATTAGAACTGATACCATCGTCTTTTCTAAATAAATTAAGCCCTCCCTCGCAACTAAGCTCCCCCCACAAATGGGTTTGAAATAAATAAGCCCCCGGGGGGGTTTAACCTCGGACGTACAGGCAAATTCATACCCCCACTTTGCTAAAATAGTGGGGGGGGGGGGGGGGGTGAAGGACCCCCCCCCCCCCCACCCCCCGCAGAGTTTTTGATAAGTTGCAGTATTTCGAAACGATTTTGCCTTCAGTGGAAAGTCTTTGATCTTTTCAACAAGATGAGGTACATTTTATGGGTGGTAACGCTGCTGGAGGCCTGTGACGTCACCAACAATGGCTCCATCTTTTACCAAGAATTAGAAATTAAGTTAAAACCGCGATAAATAAGCACTTTACATCATTTACTCCATAAGCTTTATTATTATTGTTGAAAGAAGTTGTTGGTGAGTTTTTCGTCTAGGAAATAACTCAAAAGAGGCCTGGGGATGGCAACTACCCCCTTCCCCTCTTGTACGTCCGAGGGTAAATAGAGGATTTACGGTATGCTTGTTGTTCCACAGCAGGGTCCAGCAGAACGATACATAGAAAACCTTAAATTGCAAGAGGAGGTGGGTGAAGCCTCACGGACTGTGGAGAAACAAGAAAGGCAGATAGAGGCTTTACTGAGTCAAGTAGGAGAAATTAATGAGACAGGACGTTTGACAAAGGCAAAGGTTGGAACAACTTTACGATATTTCAAGTTTTCTTCTTTCTGATTGGTCAAACATGCTGTTTCTAATAAATAGCAATAATGAAACCGAAAGTCCCCTTTTGTTTTTGCGCATTCCCTGATGAAAGGAAACTTGCTCTTCTATTCAACCAATCTAACTAGAAAGGGTAAAAGGACGAAATAAAAAACAAAAGAAAAGAAAAGAAAACATTGTTTCATTTTTTTTTCAGAACATATTGAAAAGAAACTGGAAGTCTGCATTAATCATACTCCTGTTCATGACAGTAGCTGTTCTGGCAACAATAGTATCTGTCTACATACCTCAAAGGTAACTGAGATATCCTTTAACATGTTTTCAACAGCGCGTACTCTTGTTGGTTGCTTTAATGTTACCTGATCTCTAACATTAAAACTGTTTCCCTCCAAAAGTCCCTCAACGAGAACTATTGGAAAAACTATGACATCTTAGACTACAGGGCATTGTTACTCGCGAATGTTGACTTCGATTTGCCTCGTTCCTAGGCCTCATTATTACGCGCGGCCAAAGCGTTTCGGATCACGTGGCTCGCGTCAGATACGTCACTGAAGTGAATTTACCGAGAGGGACTGGGAAAACGCCGTACAGGGACTAGGTAAGACCGCGATCTGGCTAGGTTCACAAGGTACTCGACGAATTTTCGACCGGCTGAAAATTTTGACTAGACACTTCTTTCATTAGGAAACGTTCAATATTTACGCTCTGTTTACGTGGAACTGATGAACCAGGTTGAATTCAGTGGTTTTACTACCTGCCTTTGCCAGGAGGTCCACTTTAGCAAATCCAAAATGGGGTCTTCAAGCTGAACTACCGCGTATTCGAAATTCATGCATTCACGCCTTTGTCGTACAGAAAAATAGACACCGCGCTGGTTAAATTTGTAACCTTTCCGGCAGAAAATGCTTTCCTTGAGCATAATAAGCACACCATTTAAATCACTGATATAATTATATGTCTTGGATTGTAGATATTCTTCTTTCCTGGATGAATCGTCTAGGAATAGATTGCTCAATTCCCTGATGCCTTTTGCACAAGGAAAAGACGGCAAATCATTCCTAAACTTTGGTAAGAACATGCTTGGACTGATGATAAACGTTCAGATGGTATAGTATTGGGTAAAATAAACGATAAAAAGGTTATATGGGTAATAAAGAAATATAAAACAGAAGGATTTCTGTTTAGCTTCGCTATAGTTTATACATGTTCGGTAAAAGGTGGCGGGGGGATGGACATTATCTGGCCATGAGTTCCAGTGATCGCATAAAGCTGGTGGAATTGGAATTATCGAATCGCTAATATTTTTGGCGGTGTACAAAATTAGTAGTAGAGTAGGGATGAAATAAACCATTTTTGAACGGGAATCTCGTTGGTGAAAAGTGAAATACATTAACTCAAATGTGTTTGTCTCATTAATAAGCTTAGGTGCTATTTTTTAGGGGTTTCTCCAGTTTGACAGATTTTCTAGTTATAATTAGGTCGGTGAATATCTTTGTTTTTGACTGGCTGACTATAACCAAAGAAACGCATTTAGAGGTTGATTCATACAGTCGAAGAAATAAGAGCTTACTCGGATGTGACTCAAAATTACTAAGCCGTAATGTAATTATACAAGTTATACTTCGTCCAACGAATCGTTTCAGTTCCGCTTCACTGAATCATGACTCGCAAATCGTGCATATTAATCAGGAGAAGACAAACTAGCTTTTTCTAGCACTAAACACAATTACTTATTTACTCGACTCCCCACCCTGCTCCTCTACAATTCAGTTATTTCCCTTCTCCTCAAATTTTTATTTTCTTTCTCCTTAAGTCGAATGACTTGCATAACGGTAATTTCCGATAGGGCAGATACTAAAAACCGTAAGCTTAATACTGATAATTGACCACTCCAGAAAATACCATAACATACCATAATGCTTTTTGTTAGTCGCCCCAAAATTTTGCATAAGCATTGTCTTCAGTTTCTCTTGGGAGTTAAAATGGCCCCAAGAGAAACTGAAAACAATGCTTATGCAAAATTTTAGGTGACAATCAAAGCGCATTATGGTATGTTATGGTATTTTATGGAGTGGACAATTACAAGACATTCAGACAATAGTTTCTGACAAAAGAAATCGCTGTAAAGTTTCCCTCAAAACTTTAGCCAGTAGGTATGGGCAAATAATGTGTTTACCTTTTCTTCAGCAACACCAAGCTTTAAAGCTTTTCCAAGGTTGTTATCCACTTGAGGAAAAGATAAGACAAATCCCTCTTGACCGCCCCTGCCCATGCCCTTAGAACTGTATAACCAGTAATCAAAAATTCTCCAATTTGACTGTTGTTTCCAATTTTTTGTCTCCGAATGACCACTTAAGGATTGCGGTCTGACTCTTTGCTTCAAGAATGTCAAAATGCTCACTGGAAAAGATCCTTCCCAGATCTTGATTACGCCCTCTTTGGATACGACATTTTAAAGGGGTATCCACTGGCAACAGGACATGATCCTGGCTTTACACACCCAATATTCCTAACAGACTACACTCCTGAAAAGCAGACTTCTGACTGTCGCTACAGTGTTCCAGCAGGTTTGGTTGTTGTGCCTGATGTGTCGTGTGAAACTACTTTCTCCTCCAAGATTATACGAAACAGACTGGAGATGTCTCAGTCCCTTGAGGCAGCCGCGAACGTTGAAGGTGCTCCTCTAAGATATTTCAAATAATTATCCATGAATGATTACTTGAATGGTCTTTCAATTGGCCATGATTTAACCCATATTTTAACAGTGACTCTTTAAACATGTTTTTAAATTCATCCTTGTTTCAGAGGGTCGAGGGAATAAAACTAACGAAACAGCATCGGTATCCATTGCTAAGAATCGAGATGATTTCTTTTGTTTCATTTGTTACATGTCAAATATGATTTCTGAAATTAATTCTAATTTAACCTAGGCTGATTCCACATTTCCTTTGTCTTCTAGCTCGAAGAGACTAAGAAAACCGATCGAGAATCAACCTTGGTTAAAAAAAATTAAACTGAAAACAAATTTAACCTGTAAAACATTCCTCTAATCCTCACAGCCAACAATAAATTCCAGTAGATCAAAATTGGTCTATTTAGGTCTGAAATCTCATCATGTGATTCCAAATGGAAACCGCGTTATTAGCTCATTCAATTTTGAAATCAAACGTACGACCTCAGACCGAATTACATTCCTTTTAGTTTAATTTCTATTGTAAATGTGCATCTCTGTTGTTCCTTTCCTCGGAGCATTGTGAAAAGTTTTTCTTAAAAGTAGCGATTTAAAGATTGAACCTCTGCTAAGTTGAGCCTAGTCTCCTTGGCAGCCGTTATTAGGGTCGTCACGCAACGCTCCTCCCCACTAGTGGGGAGGGGCGTTGCGTGACGACCCTAATAACGGCTGCCAAGGAGACTAAGTTGAGCCCTTCTTTCACATACTTTCAATATTGAGGTCTTAAAAATATATACCTTCTGTTGCTGGTTAGCACCGCTCCTTAACTAAAATAAACAAATAAAGAACCCATATCCTAAAAACTTCACTAAGTTTAGGGCCTGTTTGGATGGAGCTGGGGGACCCGATGAAGGCGGGATAACCCGCCTGTCCATATAATTTGCTCACGTTTACAAGTTAGGTGGGGTGACCCGCCGCATGTTATCTCACCTATCTGGGGTCCCCACCTCCATGTAAACAGGCCCTTAGACAATATTTTTAACAAATAGAACCCATTTTGCCATGCATCTTTTCAGTAATAGAACACAGATGACGACAAATGATGGTAAGAACAAAATAGCTTCACACGGGTCGTATGTTAGTGATGCTATGACATGTTGTTTTGAATTCTTCTATGATCTGTTACTAACCGAGGCGAGGCCATTTGCCCTTGGTATCACAGATTAAGTCTTCCGTGTTTAGGTACTCTCTAAGTCATGGGGAACGATCAATCACAGCACGCATCGGTAGCACCAAGCACATTATAGCGGAGCTCCGGCGCGCGAACGGCGCGTGGCGGATCCCCATTGCTAAGATAAATTGGTAACCTATGAAAGCAAGAAAATTTGGTTATGACGTAGCGTACGAAAGCCGACCGTCTGTACACCTATTTCATGTAAGCCGATGCCAAATGTCAGGTTATTTTGGCGAAAAAGTGTATGGCCACCCGCGTCTTGTGAACCAGAGACATCTAAAGAGTCAATAAAGACGAAAACGGAAGGCGGAAAATGTTTTTGTATCCGTGTTGTCTAAAGTATTAAGTTTAGATTAATTGTCCTGTCCACAAATTCGGAAAATAGGCAAAGAGAAAGACGGAGAAAAAGAGAAAGTAAGGCGACAGGCCAGCGAAGCTCAACGAGAAAAAGAGCTAGAACGAGATAGAAAAAACAAAGGAGACATTTTTTGTTGGAGGAACAACATGAAATTTTGCAGCGGCGGTGAGAAATGAGCGACAATGAAAAAAAGTGAACAAGAACACGTTCGACATTTCCTTCATAAAACGTGTAACCAGGAAGTTTCTGGAAGTTCTAGTTTTTAGTCGTGCAAAACAACGGCAAAGAAATGTACAAAAAAGTGTGCTGCACTTGCAAAGTTGCTTTTTTGCTAATTAGACCTATTGTTGTTTTTTTCACCGTTCTCGTCGCCTTCGCCGCTTAGCATTATATGATTTTATATTATGTTTGAGCAAACTATAAATATTATCGAGAGCTTTGCTTTTAGCCCTGGCTAAATCTATATATTATATGCGTAACCTTACCTTAAAAATAGCTCCTTCCACCGATGAGCGTGTCAGAAATCACTCTGTAGTAAAATAATTAACAGGCTGTTTGCTTTTACCATAGGCGGTGGATGGGGCTTTAAGTTTTCTGCAAGTGCAAGCTACAAAGAATCCGTGGCACAAATGTCGTCTGGAGAGTTCTTGTACATAATTTCCCAAGCGCAGTGCCGGTATTACTTCAGCAAAATGGACGTCACCGATCCACCGCCATTTCATCCGGGTTTTGTGCGCTGGGCAAAGAGTCTGGCTAAGCCAAATTCTAACAAAAATGATGTTATTCAGTTCATTAAATACTACGGAACTCATTTCGTGACGGAGGTAACATTCGGAGCAAGATTCACGAAAAACCACAAAGTCAGTCAAACAAAATATGAAGAGCTGAGAAGCAAGAAAGTAAGCGTTGAGGCCCAAGCCAGCTATTCAGGGCTCTTTAGTGTTGGAGGGGGGTTTTCAATGGATAAAGAGCAGAGATCTGCGGCTTCCAATTTTCAGAAGTCAGTGCAAACAAGCACCATCACTGTAGGTGCAGCCCCTCCTAGTAACGGTGATGCCTTGACATGGGCTTCTTCTGTCCAAGAGAATCCGGTGCCAATAACATACTCCCTGTCCGCCATCCACAACCTGTTTACTGAGAGATATTCCAAGCATCTTCCTGGAGTTAACATAGGTGTTGTGAGAGAGAAGCTGATTAATGCATCCACGAATTACTGCCAGTCTTTGAAAGACCAGGGACTGGTAGATTCGTGCGATGACAGCATTCATCTGGGAACTTGTTTGCAAGGTGTTAGAGTTCGCCAATTTGGTAATTCTTTTAGATTTTTTAAGATATTGTTTTACAATGGCCCTTATGGTTGATTACGTCACACGAGCAAATTTCACCACCAAGCTTCGTTTCTAAGCAAAATTCTTCGCATTGTGAGTAAATGAGCGTGGGTATTCTTTTCAACTCCGCTTCCATCGAAATTTATTTGTGCAAAACTCTGCAATTTTAAAATTTCAAAACGTGGCAGGGTGGTGAAATTTGCTCATGTGACGTAAACATGCATGAGGGCTATTAAACAGGTCATGATTATTCAGTGTGTTGGGAGTGACAAACGCTGGTAATAATTTCTTGAACTTCTCCCAGGGGTTGCTCCGGATTTAAAGTGAAAGGGGCGAAAACCAAAACCCAGAAAAATCCCTGGGGTTCCCAACAAAACCCACAAAAATCCCTGGACTAAACATTGACCCCCAAAAACTCCCGTGCCGAATTTTCCAGACTTGAAATTTCCAGAAAGCATTAAATGCCTGATTAAGTGATGTAGGCCGAAAAACAAAACGTTAGAAGTTGAATTTTTATGCTTGCTTATACCAGCCGAAGTTATTAAGAACCTTCAGATTGTTTCAACCCCAAAAAATCCCTACTTAAATCAAGGCACCCCAAAAAATACTTGCCAAATTTTCTTGCTCCAAAAAATTCTTCGATCATCCCCGTCACTTGAACTTCAGAATATCCCCCCTGGGGAAATTCTCCGTGTCAATTATGCTCTTTTTTTTTAGGCTATAGGCATTTGCCAAACGTAGATGAGACTGAGTGTAGAGCTATCTGCCTTCTGGAGGAAAATTGCGTTGCAGTTCAGTTCACCTTCCGGAGGGGGTGCAAGCTGCTCGACACGAAAGGAAAGTTTCAAGTTCTTACCGATAACGCAAAATTGTCGAAAACAGTCGTGTTTCTGCCGAGACTGCAAAGAGAAAAGAAGAACTTTATTTTGTATCAACTCAAAGTCAAAGCAAATCAGCAACGCCGTGCCGAACTGAAGGCCTCTAATAATACACAGTGTGCTTCCTCTTGTTCAAAAGATGCCTTTTGTCAAGCTTTTGTTATGTGTAAACCTGCGCAAGGAAGTTGGTGTGAGAAAGCTAAGGGCAACTGCCTGTTGTATTCCAAACAGCAAATAACAGCTGTTGAGAAAGATTCCGATTCCGAGCTGCATTTTGTTTGGAAAAATTACACTCAAGTTACAGAGACGTAATCAGATAAATTCTTAGACAAGCCAAAGAAATGAATATAGTCTGGATATCCTTTTTTTCATTTGTGTTTTGCATCGTTAAGTTTTTCCTTAAATTATGGATAATTCATTTTCTGATCTAGAGAAAAGGTGAGAATTTTCAAGCTAAGCATATCAACAACTATTTAGAGTATTCACTTAGCTAGCGGTAACTCGTTATTTTCAACCCACTTCTCATGAGATGAGACACTTCGTTTGCTTGAGATAAATGTATCACAACAAGAGTGTTTTATTACAATTTCTCGAAGACTTACTGTTACTTTTTATTGACTCTTTTTTTGCTTATATTATTCTAATGAAACCGCGCCTGGACATGTTTTTGACTAATTTCATTATTAAGACTACTATGTAGTTTTAGCCAACCATAAAGGCGAAGCTTTTCGTTGTACACTTTAAAGTTACGTAAAATAATAAACGTTTAAACTTTGCAAAGAAATCCACAAATTTATGATTAACTTTTCATCAGGCCTACAAATTTTTTACGTTTCAGGGAGGTGCCGGGCTGGGTTATACATGAAAGGGAAAATCTTTCTTGACACGCTAACGAAACTCTCTGGCGCACGCACTTCTAGCTTTTTGGCTGTTTCACTCCGTTTTTTTACCTTTTTCCCCCACTGTGGAGCCTGGGGCCCGTTTCTCGAAAGTCCCGGTAACTTTACGGGCCCGAAATCAAATATTCAAATCGAAATATAAAGAATAAGAGCGCGGGCCCTGGCTAGCAAACTACTCCATTTTGTTTCATTAACTGACAGTTTTATCGTGTTAGATGCAAAACTATTGAAACCTCGATCTTTAATGTAAACAGAGACAGCTTACCGGGCCCGTTAATTATCGGGACTTTCGAGAAACGGGCCCCTGGTTCTAAGCTACCCACTCCACACCATATCGCTTTCTAATCTGCGTTGGTTAGTTGGTCGGTTTTACAAGGTGATTACATTGATTTCACGATACTCTTAGAAGACGGCTTTTTTACACGTTACGGTGTAGTGTAAATATAGTAACGACACAGAACATCGAATATCGCACCAGGGCGGTTGGCCGACAAGGTGGTTAAGTGATGAACTAGATCCCAGTCCACACCCCGGAATATTTACTTCTGTCTTAGTTGAGTTCAATCCTCACTCCAACTTATTCACTTCTGCTACGCTCTGATAAACCGTTCATTTAGCTGTTTCTTTTTAAAGGCTATATTCACACTATACCTGATATAGCTTTAGGGCGGCACGAAAATCATACTGGACAGGCTTCCTGTTCACCCATAAGGTTGGTAATTTCGGCGCCACAGCGAAGGTGAATAGATAGAAAAGGGGAATGCAGGAACCCATTAAGACGGAAGTAGATATTCAGGAGTTAAAGTTAGGATTCACAGAACCGAACCATAGCTTTCGGCCAAACACAAAGGCACGATGTTCGATGTGTGTGAAAAGAAAAGCTATCCGATTTAGGGTGAATATAGCCTCAAGATTGGCGCGGTGCATCTGCGCTCCGTTACAGAAATCGCCCCAAATCTCCTTGAACTGGATGATTTGGGTGAAGGCGTATACTAAGAGCTACTCGGTATGATGTGAACATAGCCTCAGGGCCTGTTTGCATGGAGATGGGAGACTCCAGGTAGGTGAGGTAACTCGCTTAGGCGAGGTAACGCCTGTCCATAATATAATCTCTCATTTTAGTTTGGTCACGTTTACATGATAGGTGGGATGACCCGCCACATGTTACCTCACCTACCTGGGGTCCCCCACCTTCATGCAAACAAGCCCTTTTATTAGAGTATTTTATACTATATAAAGAACTGTTTGTTTTCCGTGAAGAAATTTCCTACGAATAACAAAATCCGAGTTAAAGCTCGGACAATTAACCTAAACATTCAATAAATTGTTATATTTTCTTTTTCAAATATATTGCATTTGGTAGACATTCCTGTGATTGCTCAGTAAATTGTCTCAACCCATTTCTACAACTTTTGAAAAGGATCAGTTCATCGTCGCTGCTAGAACGACAGTCTTAAAATTAGTACACTTTCCAGTCTGAAATCGTGGTTAGTCATAAGGAGGCGACTGGTCGAAGTTTCCGAAAGGCGCGCAATAGACATTAGGCTGATTTAGCAACAGAACGGGAACGTCAGTTGACGACGGCGCGCGCAAATCAAACAACTGGCTTGACCCATTGCAGAGCGGCAAATTGAGCACCGGAAGTCGTGTTTAGTCCTTTCCGCGCGCTTTCCAGTCGTCAACTGACGTTCCCGTCCTGTTGCTAAATCTGCCTAATTGTATTATAAACAAGACGACCGCACTCACACTAGGAGGAGGAGGAGGAGGAGGAGGAGCAGGAGGAGGAGGAAGAGGAGGAGGAGGAGGAGGAGAAGGTGGAGGAGGAGGAGGAGGAGGAGGAGGAGGAGGAGGAGGAGGAGGAAGAGGAGGAGGAGGAAGAGTCACGAATGAGAGGACGTCAGCACACAAAAGCACCGCTAGCAGCCGCCATCAGTCCATTTATTAGTTTACTGTACCCACCCAACCCATTATGTGAATGATGTGATATGTGAAGGTTGGCCAAACCACCGGGGTCTACGACCCCTACTCTTTTCGAACAGTAGTGTGGGTTCTTTTACGTCCCACAACAACCAGCTAAGTGTAAGTGCTGCGAGACGGGACCAAGGTTTTTCGTCCTTATCCGAGAAGACTAGAAAGTCTAACCGTTTGCAGACGTCAGTTACAAAGGCAACACTTTCTTCTCGGTTATTTAAAGCCCCTGAGTGTTGGTCCGGCCCGGGTTAGAACCCGTGACCTCCTGTTCGCTCAGCAGACCGGCACTCTCCCAACTGAGCCAACCACGCATCTCACAACCGCAACTCCATTCAATTTCAAGTACAATCCAACTACAGTCCAGTCACAGTCCGCGTTCAGGATTAGCTCTGATAATATTCTGGTGCCATCTTCTCTTCCAAATTGCTTTATCTTCGAATGTGAAGTTGCAAATCAAGAATTTCAGAACTGTACTACTTGTTGGGGTGAACTGCATTATTGGCGCGGAAGACAATGGAAAAAAAGGTTGCGATAATGAACCACCAGTCTTGTCAGGTGATTTGTCGGACGCACTCCTGTAATCATGTTTAATCGAAGAGATTAGAGCGTTCTTTAAACGTGTCCCTTGTACCTTCTTTCATTTAGTTCTCTCCAGCAAAAAGGTAACCACAGTTCGTTGTTGATAATGACGTACTATCACCAACGCTAGCTACCTTTTGGCACGAAATTTTTGTGAAAGTTTACTTTTGCGGATTGGTAATTTTTTGTGTTTTCCGGAAACTAATTTTTGCGATTAGGACAGATTGTTTTTTTTTTTTACTGCGAATTAATTTTTGCGATTTTCAGAAAATTAATCAGTATTCAACAATGGTAATATTTTCGTTTTTGTTAATTACGTGCAAAAAAAAAAAACAAACAAACAAAAAAAACAATTATACTACGGTATGCATACCCTATGTAAAACCAGTAATTCATTGTATACCGTTTTGTTTGTGAATGAAAGAGGCAAGTTGCAATTGTAATTGAACATACACGATTTCGTAGTGATAACCCGCTCCTAGTTGTTAAACAAAGCTTAGCAAGGTCCGCTACTTTTTCACGCGGTTATTTCTTATAGTTTTAGCGTATGATCAGGTAGAACAAAAAAAAACATTTTTTGCGGTTTAGTTAGACTCAGCTTCTAGCCAACATTGTTACGTTAAAATGGAAGTATTGGACTAATTTTTCTTGGGTGTTTTTGTTTTTTGCATTTGCCAGAGGTTAACCCCTAATACCTGACAAGAATCAAGGTAAGTGTTCTCTTTTTTGGTATCCAAACGCAGACATGTGAATGAATAATAAGGAACGTAAACGGCGGGGCAAAAAGGATAAGATGACCATCGCAATCTGAAGAAGAATTCTCTTGCTCACTTCAAAACAGTTTTCTTCTGGTGAAACGCGTTCCTAGGGGCTTTATCTATTACATTGGTACTTTTAGGTAGGTATAGTTCTTTGTGCGGGGAATTATTTTCTAACATACACAAACCTTTTAAGCCCTAAAGATCTAAACTACAACTCCCATAGGCATTTTTGGAGAAATGAAACAAATAAAATCGTTCGAGGTCAAAGCTGACAACGGTACATCTAAATTATAGTTTTGAGGAGGAGCTGACACTGACAAGTTTAGAATGCTGATACCGTACGCATTATGTTGGCTTCTTCTTGTTCAATGCGTGGATGGCCAAATGTAAGTTCTTAATTGTTCATGTGTACGAATCATTTCAAAGCTGTCTATTTCTATTTACGTGAAGAGAATGGAATGGATGTGTAATAACTGAGCGCATATATTTGTGTTTATCCGTGTTTACGTCAGGCTACAATTTCTCATTCTCAGTTCTTTTATTTCTGTAAAATCAAAGAATGAACAAAGTAGGGAGGTATACAAGCAAGCAATGCATCGCATGCCAAAATAGATATCGAATTATTTACACTTGAATCTTCTTTGAAGAAGCAAATATCTCTTCTTTTCCATAAATTATGTACCAGACTGAGCTGATCAGTTGACAAGACTGGTGATGCATTATTGTAACCTGTTTTCCTTTGTCTTCCGCACCAATGATGTGGTTCACCCTAAGAAGTAGTACCCCGGGGGGGGGGGGGGGGTACTCCCACATATGGGCTATATAGGTACGTGCCGCGGAATAGGGTATGGTTTTTGATGTTCTCGGTCCTTAAATGGGGTATCTTTTTTGACCCTTTTGTTTCTGTGTCCCTGGTGTGGTCCTTAGATAGGGTAGCTTAATTGTATTATCTAATACTGGAGTGTGAAAACGCCCGCCTAAACGAACATTTTTTATAAACTAGGCTTATTCTAGTATCTTATGCTTGATGCTATACATCCAATGTTACAGAGAAGAAATAAAGTTTTCCTTTTCATGCTATTAATAATTTTGTTTTTTCCTTGAATAGGATGTCATTTTTCTGCTTTCGGTCTTAAAAAGGGTATCAGTTTTCGCTTTCTTAGTCCTTAAATAGGGTTAGGGTTAAAGAACCTTCGCGGCACACCCCTATCCAAAATTCGCGGGAGTACCCCCCACCCCCGGTAGTAGTACCCACTTCAATTTTTAATTTATTGTTTCACATTCGAAGATGAACATCTCTCTCGAAGAGTTTCGAGACTCAAACCATGAAAGGATGGCACCAATAATATAGGGGCTAATCCTGAACACACATGCAGAAAAATACGCCTTAAACCAATCGGAAGTTGAAAGGAAAATAACTATTTATAGCTGGTTTTCATTAGCCAATCAAGAGTCAAAGATAAGGGTACATCGAGAGCACAGTTGATCCTTGAAGCCCCAAGAGTTCCTAAGTACAAATTTCTCGTTTCCCTACACCATCAGTTAGATGCACTTCAGTATGTACTATGGAACAGATTATCTCGTGTTTGCGTCCAAGTTTATACTATCAGGTGCCGTCCAGACGTATCCATTTTCGTTGAAAATGCAAAAGTTTTTTTTTCCTCCGTTTTTCAAAAATTGTCTTTCCACATGTAGAGTTTTTGTGTCGTTTTTGTCCGTCCAGATGTGTCCGTTTCCGTTTGAAAGCGCAAAAGCTTTTTCCGTTTTTGATAATTTCTCCGTCCACACGTGGCGTTTTTGATACTGTGACATCATCGTTTTCAAAAAGTTCCGTTTTCAAGAGTCTGCACGAAAACACGAAAACAGCGCTATCACACGTGAGCCCATCAGTTCCGAAAAGTTCCATTTTTGTATAATACTCAGATATTTTGATCAAGGCTGCCTTTCCTTCGTAATAATTTGACTGCATTCCTTCGCAGATGGAAACTCTTCGAAGGTTGTTACAGGATGACGCAAATACCGGAATCCTCAGTCCAGAAACTGGAAGATAGATTAAACAATAACGGGTGCATTAATTTCTGCCGTGACAAGGCGTTTCCTTTAGCAGCTACTTCCAACAAGCAATGTGTGTGTCTGAACAGTCTGCCAACAACATTGTTGGCTATTTCGACGGATGGAGATGCAGCTTCCGGTCCATCAAGTTCATGCAATATTAAATGTCCGGGAGATGCTGGAGAGAGTTGTTTTAGAACCAGTTGCTGTGGTGGTCCGGAGCAAGCCTACAGTATATATGCCACGGGTGGTGAGTGGTGTGTTATTCAACTGAAAATAACGCCTCGAAGATCGAGGCGAGTAGTCAAAAAGATTTCTGCCACCCTAAAAAAAGTTGTTCAGGAGGTAGTGAGGGGTGAAGGTCTCAATTTTCTCTTTACCGTAAGGAGTGAAGATATCGATATCATCACTTTTGACATCGCTTTTTGCTCCTGGGCAATTTTAGACGAACTAAAACATTTAGGCCCATGGATCATGATCGTTAGTCTACGGCAGTGTGCGAACATTCTCGTCTTGATGATCTTCAGGTCACCTTCAGACATGGGTAGTAAACATTCGCAAAAAAAAAAATCCAAGTATCGCCTCAGTTTTTGTAATTTGGTCGATTTTGTGATCAATAAATCAATAAATCTTCTGTACATAATCGCACAACCCGTAATAATGAGAAGTTCGAAATCCCATTATTCAGGTTAGCCACCGCCCAACGGACCTTCGCCTATAGAGCAGTATCCCTGTTGAACACGTTAGACGAAGACCTTAGAAACGCTACAACTGTAAAGGCCTTTAAGAAAGCCCTGAAACTTGTAATGAATGAATGATTGAACGACAGTTAGCATTTAACAATATTAGCTTGTTAGATATAGTTTGCATTTATATTTGTAAATAGGAACTGAAAAACCTTTTTTTGGGAGTATTTATTAAGTTTTATTTTATTTTTATTATTTTAATAAAACATGGAAGCGCGAATAATTCTCTCGTGTTCACCCCCTGTCCATCCCTCAGTAGTGTCTCAGCTATACTTTACAATGTTTGATATTTTACCGAAAACCTGATTCTTGCAATGTAGCCGAAGGTTGTTCGTGTTACATTTTCATGTCAGTGCTGGTTTTTGCCAACAGAGGTTGACTACTTGGGACAACTATTGAATCTTCTGGAGAAGCACAAAAACACCATTCAGACCAATGCACTTGGACTTCCAGAGGGAGGAAGATGTATGTACAGAAACTTGTGATCGAATCGATACAGTAATTACAATTGTTATTAAGACCGTTACTAAGTTAGCCAGAGAGCCACAGTCCTTAATCTGTTTCACCCCTCCACCCTCACCCCCCTACCAACTTATCCTAGTACTTTACCCCCCCCTAGTCACCTTTTCCCTTCACCTCTTCAACGATCTCAGTAACCACCTCGTGCACTCTCCGCTTTCAAGCTCATAAATACTTTAATCCTCAAGTCGACAATCTAATTCTCCCAGCATTTTTAACTCCGACTGAGTGATTATTTCGGTAGAATTGATAGTCTGACCAGCTCATACCTAAACAATGGAAGTGAAACGTTTGCAGTTGGTCAGGCGTGGTCTTGAGTAAGACTTGAAGGGTTAATGTTATGGTCCTTACTCCTCGGTGCTACAAAGAGGTTGTTCTTTTAACACGATGTGGATAAAAATGTTTGATCCGCTTTAGACAGGCCTTTTAATATATAACTCGCTGAAATAGCCTCAAATCATCACAAAACAAAAAGGTTAAGGTTCGCATATATCACAAGAAAAGTTTTACTTCGTGCCTGTATAATTTACTAGTTGAATTCCCATACATATCCTTGTAATGATGATAATTACTCAAGGACGGTGACACCGGAAGCTTGGATTAGCCCTGGGGCGGGAATACTCGTCGCTTCGCGTAGGGGTGTAAATTTCAGATTTTGGTCTCACTTAGGGTGTTTTGGGCAAAACACCATTATATTTAGCCGTAAAGGTCTCTTTTAGGGTTACACTCAAAGAAATATTAAAAAATTATATATTTTCAATTCGTTTTAGTTACTTGATTCATGTAATCAGAGTTTACGATGATCGCTTTTAGGGGTCAAAAAAAGGTTGGGCCACGCCCAGATTTGCCTCCTTTAGGGGTTTAATTCAAAATTTCCGACGAGCATCCCCGCCCTTTTTATATGGGAGTCCCCCCCGGGAAGGGGGTTAGCTGTAGCACAATCTCTTGGTAAGGATTAATGGTATCAGGCTGTACTCGTCAGGTATTATTTTTCGTATTCTAATTCTTGTTAGTTTATTTTTACAGTTTCATACTGGGTGGAATTCTACTCGCGAATGCCAAAAAATAAAGTGAAGAGATGCGCCTTTGTCTCAACTGTTGAAATAGAGAACTATCAAAGAGTTGACAAAGTGCAGAAGGGCTGCGGTGATTACACAGCATCCACTGACAATCTCAAGAGAGTAGACTTCAATGTGATTTCAGTTAAAAAGGAAGCGAGCAAGCCCTACCCTACAAGAGAGACACCTCTTACCGGTGATTTTGACGTAGAATTGGACAACACTGGAGGATCCACTGAGAAATCATTCACTAAGTCAAGAACAGTCGAAGCAACATCAAGCCAAACATACTCTGTCGAGTCGGGAACTTCAAGCAGTTTTACCGTCGGGGCTTCCGTGAGTGCAGGGTTTGAGGCACTTGGAGCTGAGTTTTCAGTTGAGCTTTCCACCGAATTCTCAAAGTCAGGCTTCTACAACAGTGGATACCAGAAAACTTCACAAGAAAAAATTACCACCGCTTTTCAGATTACGTCCAAGGTGCCTGCCGGAGTCAGAACGATCGCCCGCTTTTCCAAGCGCACCGAACCCCTCACATTAAAGTGGGGAGCCACTATCCATGCAGAAGGCGAGATCAAACTGAGTTATACTTTTGCAAAGTTTGGTCATCGAATAAGGACAAACGAGACCGTCATAGTCTCTTTGTCGCAGGTAGGTGGTGGTAAGACCTCGCTATTGTTCTTCGAATCCTCCGAATTTTCGAACGCTGAGGAGGCAGGCTGACCAGCGTTATACTGAACCATAAATAATTACAACATTAATCGATATTGCTGTGTCTGATAAATTAAAGGTAACTTCGCCGAAAACGATGTGAAACAAGAAAGATACCAAGATCTTCAACAAAGAGTGATTAGATTCACCGTGTGTTAAAAAAAAAAAAACGGAAAAAAAAATAGAAAGACGACACTGGTACGCGGTTAGCGGTAGACGCTCTCAGTATAAGATTGATACTGAAAAACTTGTAGAAACGCCTGAAGTAAATGAAATTGCTTGTTTTTTTTAGGCAATACCTTCTCGGCAAACCGTTTTTTACACCATGGGGACGGTAAGAGCAGAGGCCAGGGTTGTTATAGGAGCGAAGATGGAGTCCTATGATGCGCAAGGGAACTTAATCGAATCAAAACCTGCGAGCTCATCGCAAGTCAGTGAAGTTCGAACCAGCCGACAAAGAGACCCTGGTCATCGCCGTTCTTTGCGAAAGATGAATCCCAAGCACTTGAAAAACACACATCGTGGGGAATACTAAACATCTGAGATTTGGAGGAAATAAGGTTCACATTCTACAGCATCTTCAGTTATGTGTTCCAGGCATTGGCTGTAGCATATTTCTAGGTTTAAATTTATAGCTACAGGTTCTTGTTTGCATGAAGATATCATAACTACGTTGAAAGACTTGCGGCAGAGATAATAAAAAGACAAAAAACAAACAATTGTTTTTTTTTAAGTGTGATATCATAACTTTCCAGGAATATTCACATTGGCAGAGTTTATACTAGAGACGCATTTGCCGTCTCAGACGGATAATCCGTCTCTAGTATAAATTCTATGCTAAGACGAATTATGGAGCAAAATTCGTTTGAGGCTGATTCGTCTGTTAGCACGTCTTGAAGACTGGTAACAGACGGTAAATTCGTCTTAGACGGATGATCCGTCTCTAAATTTATACCTAGACGGAACGTAGACGGTTTTTTGACGAAGTTTCCAGATGAGAGGGACTGGTTTCTATATTTTTGCAGTGTTTCCTGTTTTCCGCGTAAAATATCTAGACAAATTATTCGTCAAAACTCGTCGTCGGATTTATACTTAGACGAATTATCCGTTTGGGCCAGGTTCCTGGAAAGATGATTAAGTTTAACCCAAGATTAAACCAAATTTTAAGAAGGGTTTTCTTGTCTAAGAACATATAACTCAAGCTTTCAAAATACTGTTGAGTCTCTACTCTGAGATACAGTAATGAAAACACAAATTGTTACTCCAAGCAATGCGTAGGAAGGTAAATACATTCATCCTGGATTAACGCCAATCGGCCTTTCGGGGACCGGGCCCTGACGGATAATTCTTTCGGGTTCGTCTCTAGTATAAATTCGGCCCTTCAGGCCCAGCAGTTAGATCAGTATTACACCTTTTCTCTTCATTAACAGAAAATGAATTTTCATTTTCATTTACAGACATTCAGTAACATGTATGGGATTTCAATTTCGCGAAGAAATTTTAGTAGTCCTTAATTGCTTCATTGGTGAGGAAAACGTGTGAAGTGACGTTCAATAGCACTAGTTTGGGATTATTATTTTCACGTTGTCGATAGTCTACAGCGAGTAAGGAAAATCAATACCACGTATTACAACGTCGTTTACATTTAGAGAATTTCATTCATATAATTACACCTTTTGCCCTTCATTAACAGAAAATAAATTTTCATTTACATTTTAAGGAGTCCATTTTTGCGAATTCCAAGAAATTTTCATTTTAGTTATTCGTTGCTTCATTAATGAGGAAAACGTGTGAAGTGCACATTAAGTAGCATTTTGGGATTTCCATTTTCAAGTTGTGGATAGTCTATAGCGTCTTAAGAAAATCAATAAAGTGTATTGCAGTATCGTTCACATTTAGAGAATTTCATTAAAAACCATCGCATTATTTTACCGATGTTGCCATCGTGATTATATTTGTATGATATGTAATTCGCAACTGTACTGCAAGCGCACTGACCTCCCAGTCACACCTATCACTATCCACCGTTGCGACGTTCTCTGTAACATAGTCGCAGGTTTTGTTCATGTACACTGTGCACCTTCGTCTCTCGGTGGAGTTAGGGAATTATTATTAGAAATTGAGGTTTTATGTGACCAACCCTAATTTTGGAGAATAGTGCATGACCCACCCTTATTTTCAGGTAAAAAATATATTTCAACAGTCTACCCTCCTCCCCCCTAAAATTTATTGCCAATCCCTAATACAGTAGAATGCTATGCATAAATTTGTCAGAGTATGATAAATGCATACCCTCCGGTATTTCATAATGTGATCATTTAAGTTATGGGAAATGATATTGTGTACAAAACACCTCCGTATGAGAAGTAGTCAGTCCGAGTCTCCAAAAAAATGCCTTGATCGATAGGTTGTTGCATGTCTCACGGCGAGGCGACGTCATTTCGTTCCAGTGGGAGGAAATCCAATCGAGCCACCGTAAAGGAGCTAGGTGTGGAAGAGGTCACTTGTAGACTCTAAGCCCTTATAAATGTGTATGGTTTATACTGCACTGTGCTTTTATTTCATTTAATAAGATTGAACGACGAACAACTTCCTTCTGAAAAGTAGAAAGACTTGCTTGAACAGAGGTCGCGCCTAGTTGAGAAGGCCTCAGTTTTCCGCGGGCTACCTGATCAGACCTACAAAGCAGGTGTCCTGAAACGGCTTTGGGGGTTGGGGGGGGGGGGGGGTGTTGGGGGTTGAGCGGGGGTAAGGATTCTCCGCTCCCTAACTCCCGACTTCATCCTTTCGCTTTCTGTTCCTTTATGCCCACTCTAATAATCAGTCTCCTAGAGGACAGAGTCTGGCTGAAGGGTAGACGCTTTTCGTATCTGAAACTTCACCGCACTGTTCTACTAAGGAGGACAGTAATGCTGTAGAAGACCACTCTGCCAGAGTTGATGCCATGAGATAAGAGGCTTTATTTGCTTAGAGCTAAAAAGATACCGAAACTAACTGGTTCAAATTACATACAGGTTAAAAACAAAAATAGTAAATACTGTAAATGCTCTCTAAAGATAGAGGTACCAAAATTTAACCACTTGTACAAAAACAGTCGGTTACATAAATCTAACATAAAAACTTTCTCAAACAGATTGTACAAGATAAAAAAGTTTAAGGAGCACTGTCATGGAAATTCTTGCCATTTATATGTAACATTCATGAGTGAATAGTTTTTCTCTTGCAGGGGTGTCGCTGGCAACACCAAGCGATAGTTTTTAAGTGAATCAATAAAAGGAGAGCAAAACGTTTTACAAACATCAATTTGTCCAAGACACAATAACCAACTCGAAAACATTAGCCTGGCCACTTAAAGTTGTGCTTTTTTCCTTGCCTTCGTTTATGTCGAAGGACAATCATAAAAATTTGAATTGCACTTAAAGTACGTCTCAACAAAACAAGAACATTACATAATGTTTTCATTGTTGCAATTACATCTTTGGGTATCTCGTGACAGTGCCCCTTACTAAAGTAAAATGTCCAAAACACAAACAATACCTACGTAAAGTAAAAGATAAGAATGATTATCAACTACTAGCTACAATTACAATTACAATTTTCATCTAATGAACACTGCTCCTTAACCGCTTATGAACAGTAAGACGTGAGTTATACTCATTACAATCTCCTTGGATTGACGCCTAGATTTTTTTTACAAGTTGCTACACTTTTGTTTGCTTAGAGCCTTTACGCCACGTCAAAATACTTGTTAAGGCCAAGTCGAAATAAAAACAAACAAACGTTTCTCGTCCCCGCCGGCTTCTTTTCTTGGGGCCGTCTCTCTTGATATTGGCCATACTTTTAACACAAATTATTCTACAATCCTGTGTAACAGGCCTTACTTTTCATAAAAAGAGAACCATTAATTCTATACTGAGTCCTATATTGGCGTGTCTAATGCACCTTATAGCGTATGACGCATCACGTTGCTTTTAAGTGCTGGCCTGCTCTCTTAATAGAATTCCGGAAGAGAAACATTCTTGTTTGTTTTCAATTGGTCCAGGCCTACTATATCAGTACTCTCGACTTCTGTTTACAAAGATAACGAGTTGTAATCAAAATATAACGGAAAAAAAGCACTTGTCATCACTCGGTCTTTATCTCATGGAGGGATCTTCTTTTACAATTTGCTACACTTCTTATTTTGCTTAGAGGCTTTGGGCCATGTTAAGTTAAAGCGTTCTTTATAGCTACTCTCAAATTTGGTTTACAAAAAATATTGGGTTACCTTACTCTTTTCAATACCACATCAAAATGACGAAAAAGCATCTATTTTTTAATAGGTGTTCAACAACTAACTCGATGCATTTGTTCTACGGCGAGATCCTCTTTTTCACTTTGCAACATTTTTTGCTTATGACCTTTAAGTCATATTCAAAAAATCATTAATAATTCATTAAGAAAAAACAAAACAAATTTATATTTAACGAGTGTCCTTCATATATGATTAAGACACGGCTAAACTTTACGTCCAACTTTTTAGACCAAAATAATCCCAAATCTAAATATTAGCGCAAGAATGAATTGATTTATATCAGAGATTTTGAAGCCGTTCAAAAACCTCGCAGTCGTGTATTATTAGGTTTCAAAACTCGAGGCGAAATAGACTCCCGCTCGTTTTTTAAACAATACTTAAAACAACTAATTGAAAGCTTAAGGTATTGCTACTCTCACATTTTGATTTAAGGGACTGGTAAAAAAGTATGGGGGAGGGGGGGGGGGAGTGGCCGGAGCATTTGGAAATGCGGTTGATAAAAAACACATGGCCCACCCCCTCCCTTCGGCACAAAAAAGAGAAAGGCACAAGATTCAAGGAAAAATCTATCCTTCATGCAAAGACACATTTTAAACAAATGGAAACCTTCTTACACACACATTTAACCTCGCGTCACCCTCCAAATGTTAAAAAAGGATTTGTCAAAGGAAAAGCCTTAAGAATCCTGCGAAAAAACTACTCAGAAACAACCTTTGAGGAAAATAATTCAAATTAAAAAAAAAAAGAAGCTTGATGGACGGAGGCTACCCACAATCTTTGATAGAAAACCTACTATCAGAAATAAAATTCACAAAAGGGAGTCTAAACTCCTGAAACAAAACAACAAGGAGGAAAAAAGAAATATTGCCTTTCGTGACACAATACCAGCCCTCAGTATCTACTATAAAGGAAGCTTAAATGAAAAAATGGAATCTTATACAAAACCAACTATAACTTCAATAAATTTTTAAAGAACCACCAATCATTTCCTTACACAAGCGGAAAATCATTAAAGGACATGCTCGTTAGAGCCAAAAAAAAAAAGGTTAATAGAGGGTTCCACGCCCGTAAGTTGTGCCACCTGTCACCCTTTGTATTTTCTCGCACAGCAAGTTTGTGAGTATTTTAGCAATAATTTCAGCTGGCTGTGTTTTATATAACAAGTGTAGTCAACTGTCTCGTTAGTAGTTAGTGCCTATCTATGTAAAAAATAGGGTGACCCACCCCCCTAAGGGTAGCTGAAAAATTGTTCGACCCACTCCTTGCACAAGGCTTAAAACCTCATCACCCACCCCCTCTCTGCTCAGCCCCTAACTTAATTCTTGTTTTCTTCTTTTTTTTGTTACTGCTTTCAAAAACGTTTGGTCCTAGCCAAAGGGCTAGTTCGTGATATGTTATCGCCATGTTTTACAATTACTTTGCAAGCATGACCGGGTAGTCGAACCTGAATCTATAAAAAGATATTGTTTCTTTATCTATTCATTAATCGAATTATTTGTTTGTTTTAATTCATTATTTTATTTATTGGCAAGAGTGGCGTTAAATGTGCGTTACGTTTGCTTTCACGTTATGTTTAGTGTGTGCAAAGATAAAAAAATAAAAGCAAACAAAAAAAGTCTTACCCTATATTACATAATCTTACAAGTATTAGGTTTTTAGAAGCCAAATTCACTTGTAACTGGCCCTGCACTTTTCGCGTGTGCGACAAAAGTTGTGAATCAAATAACTGTTTTCCTCATTCATAATCTGAACTAAAAGCTAATGTTGTCTTTAGCATTAAGAGATCAATCAACTTTGTACATAAATGTCTATTGTTCAGTGTTCCATAGGCTCACCCCTACTTGCCTGTGTAACACCATCAACTGAAGGAAATAGGTCTTCCAGACTGATATCATTCAGTGGATTATCGCCGCAAGAGGAGTCTCGCCGAGCTTGTTCGAATTTCTTCCGAACGTCTTTGAATATTTCTGTAACAAGCACGCCTTGCTCGATGTAAAACTTATTTCGGCTTGTTTTGAAACCTCTTGTGTGCAAAAATACCAACCATTTCCTGTTATTCAGAAGCACCAGCCCGGGAGATCCAGAGGATCCATGAAAGAAGTCACTGCTTTGATAAGTTCCTCTCCTTCGGTCATTGATTTCACGGTAATCCTTTGCGGCTTCGCCCTCAAACTGCTCTCCCCTTCTTACTGTATAAGCGTAACATTCAAGGCCGCTCTGCGGACGGGCATCCACGATACACTTAAGGTCAACCTGCTTTGGCTCTGATTGTGGATGGCCGATGAGTCTGACGGGCTTACCTCCCAGCATGCGCCAATCACCCTTCTCTGGATCCATGATACTAATACCATGTGAGAATATACATCGTGGCAATTTCTCAGGTGGCTCGTTCATGCTAAATATTGCATAATCAAGTTCCTCACAGTTCACCACTAACTCGCCAATGGATCGTCTTTCCGAATGGGATTCCCCTGCTTCCTCAAAGTTAAAATCGACAAATTTCTCATTTTCCTCCACCTGGCTGTTAACAATTTCCTCTGAAACGTGGTTGTTGGTTAAGATATACACTGTACCAATTCTAAAACAAGTACCAACCAGGCGAGGTTGCTTTGCAATATCCAGTAGGAAAATAGCCCCGACTGATTGGAGTATTTCAGCAAGTTCCTTTAGTTCACGAGCATAGTACCTCAAGCCTTGTTCTTGAGCAAAGTTTTCGAATTCTTTAAGCTGCTTGCCTAGTTTCCCTACATTTTTTACTTTTAGCTCCTTACAACTGACGTTAAATGTTAACTCAATCCATTGACCAGAGTTCTTCCTCGACTCAACGGGCATGCTAGTTGGCCGGGGGGTACTTGCATCCAGAGGTGTCAAACTGATTAAACTTGATGAACTTACACCTGAAGTCGACTCTTGTTTCACTTTGCTTGGTGTGACAGTGGAAGTGTTTATGAAAGGATCTGGATGGAGCTGGGGGAGAACCGATTCAGGCAGCTTCGTATCCTTCTCTTTTTTAAAATTATGAATTTCAACGCATTTGCCCTGAAAATGTTTAGCCTTATATGATAAAGGTGTTCGACCTTGCTTAACTACACAACATCGTAGTTCTTCCTCGTTGAATCTTCCATCTCTCATTAATGATTCAAAGAGAGTCTCATTATCAAAGAAGTCAACCTGCATTCTGGTATGAACGATCGTTGAGAACTGGCTTATTTCACGGGAAATCGGCGAAAATGACACAAAGAAGTGGCCCAACTTCCAGTTAATGTTGTAGTCATGGACAGCATACCTCCGTTTAAAGTCACTGGGATGAAAGACTAGATTTTTTTTGAAAACACATGTGTAGGCTTTCGTGGTGGACAGTACACCAACAGGGAGGCCAATATTGAGACAATCTTTGTTCGCATTGAGGAACACCATGTTTTCAAATTGCGGTTTGCAATTTTTAACACCAAACGTCCGAAATCTGTTTGTTACCATGTCAAAAATGGTCTCTTTACCTGCTGATTCAATTCCTATGGTGCCTAGACTTGGGTAGTTTTGGAAGGATACGTCGTATAGATCGGTCTTTTCATCCCTCCTAAGGAAAGCAAATAAATTAGCGTTAACAGAACTCGTTTCATAAAATAAGTACACAAAAAAGAAAGAGGCGCCGAACACGAAGTCTTGTCGTAAATGGGTTAACTAGAATGAGTATTAGTACATTGGTTGTAATGTCTTTCTGCATGAGCGCTACCTGCAACAGTTGTGGGATGGCTTACGAGTGAATCAATCAAATTTAGCAATTTGTGGGAGACACAATGACTTGAAAAAAAAAATGCCCAAACCTTTTTAGATGAACTTCCTTTACGTTGCAATCATCCTTAACTTAGTTTGTGGCGAAAGAAAACCGTAAATAGTAACGTTTTCCTTAGAGCAGTTCCAAATATATCTTTAAGGTTAACCATGACTCGTGATAGCGCCCCTTAAATCACTTGGCCTACTACAATGGTGAATTAAACATAACTAGTCATAGCTGCCACTAAAACTGCCCCCGCTTTTAATGCCCCACAGCTATAAGTACGCGATATCAAAAATGCAATTTGACATAAATATATTCAAAAGTCTATGGTCGATTAAGGTTATCGGATACCTTAGGGGGTGTCTCATGTGCAAGCAATGTAGCGCGTTCCGGTTAAAATGCAGATACCTGAAACCTTATATCAAATAACGTTTATTAAACTGGCTTTCTTAATAAACCAACAGTTTTAGTTCTTTTTTTTTTTTGGAAAAAAACATGCACTGTCGATGTTTTTAGGATTTTTTAATGCGAACGTCTGAATCATCTTTCGAAAGCTAAAACTCACAGCAGTGTTTATTTTTCACTTGATTTGTTCAAGTCTTTTGGAAGTCAAAGCCCTGAAAAAAAACGTGTCAGGGTTCTCCCATTTTCGATTGCGATCAAAAGTTACAGAAAGAATTGGAAATAGCGCTAAAAAGAAGTTGGATCATCCTACAAAAATGCCTGTCAACAAAAAAAATTTACGAAACAAAAAATTCCCTGACATGTTTTTGTGGCTTACACATTATTAAAGTAACGATCCCCAAAATTCTAGGTCAATCGAACAAATTCCCTCGGGGATCTAGCTTCCTAAAGTGTCCCTCGGAGCGAAAAATATAAGTCGAGAAAAAGGAGATTTAAAAAAATCCCCGCCTCATAAACAAACTCCTTTCACAAATACTTCTCAGGAATCTGGGCCAATCAACGCTTGGACAAGATAACTTCCGTTCAATTTTAGCGCACTTTTTATTTTCAAACAGCTTCGTGTCCGTCGCGTTTCGACTTGTGAGCCACGTTTGCATTGGGATCAATAGTGAGCTCAACGTTTCATTTTTCAAGGCTGTGGAAATGAAAGACCTCAAACATAGCTAGCGTTCCGTTCGAAAACCAAACCGTACAGTAGAAGGAAAAGAAGAAAAGACAGTTCGGCGGATTCCACTCAGCCGACTATTAACATAGAGAGAGGATGATATAATTTTAACAGCGATGCAACTGATTGGATAAACCAGGGGCACACAAAGACTGTTTTCTGTAAAATATCTGTTCGGAGAAGCAAATATTGCCTAGAATTTTCTATTACTTGAGGACGACTAAAAATTTCTAGATGACTCATCCGTTCATGTACACTTTTCGAAGCTTATCTAATATATCCCCTACGATTTTCTTAAGCTTAATTTTTTACATTTCACTCCTCAGGTTAGGCTATTTTTCGTCGTATCAAGAAAAGCGACCTGAATTCGAGAACAATAGGTATTGTTTTGTATTGTTATTTTTTATCGTTTCTTGCCTTTTAAGGACAAAAACGATCAACGTGAAACAATAGCTTTTACGCGCGGCAAATTTCAACAATTTTCGGCGGGACCGAAGTAAGGAGCAGTTTCACCTTAGGGGGTGGGTAGGAGTGTCAGTTCACTGGCGAAACGGACGACGCAGTAGTGAGGGGTGAGGCAAGTGCCGAACAGACGAGATTTGCGACGAACAAACCCGAACCGTATTGTTTATTTTGCGCTTCGCGTACTAGCTGCAAATTTTAAGAAAACATACTTTTTATGGTAAACATCGTAGTAACAATTATAAGGAACTTTAACCACGGATTGAATCGAAGGAGCCGAGAACTTACAATTCAGGGCCCAGTTGTTCGAAGGCCAATTAGCGGTTAACCCGGGGTTAAATTTAACCTGGGTTTCTCTTTCTTGTGTTCAAAAGCATTTTCTTGGATAATTTTCTGTGCTATTTTTAGAGCTTCTAATCATCAACTTAAAGACAAAAAGAACTAAAACTGAAATGCCTTTTAAGCTTTCAAATCTCATACTAACCCTGGGTTATCTTAACCCAGCTTTGAACAACTAGGCCTAGGGGCCCGATTCTCGAAAGTCCCGATAATTAACGGGCCCGGTAAGCTGTCTCCGTTTACATTAAAGATCGAGGTTTCAATAGTTTTGCATCTAACATGATAAAACTGTCAGTTAATGAAACAAAATGGAGTAGTTTGCTAGCCAGGACCCGCGCTCTTATTCTTTATATTTCGATTTGAATATTTTGATTTCGGGCCCGTAAAGTTACCGGGACTTTCGAGAAACGGGCCCCAAGTGGTTTGATCGCGGCGCTCTGATCAGAGGTTTTAACAGCCCGCTTTATATTCTGTTGCCGAGTTGGCATTGTTTGAATTCTGCGACAGGAAATTTTTTTCTTCATGTAAATGACGGTTATATTTTACAGTCGTTTGTTTGAACAAGAATTAACTTCTTTGAATAAAAATCACATCCCACTGAATGCATTGAAGAGCGTGAGTAAACAATAAAGGAACAAAATAACACCTTCCATCTCACTGCCAGCGAAGCTTAAAACACGGTTCTGTGCCCCCGACCCTTTTAAACTGATATAATTTATTGCTCTTTTCAAGCAAAATTCTCGCGCTTGGAGCGTAACTTCTCTAATATGAATGTGCTATTTGCTTGTGTGATTTAAATCAAACAAAAGAAAGCTCATTTTCAGATGACGATTAATACACCTTTTGCATGATCAGCAAAAGGTGTATATTGAAAAGGAACAGCAAACAAAAGACTGAAAAAATCGCACCTCCTTTCACCTCACTGCCCACGAAGTTTGAAACACGGTTCTATGCCCCCGACCCTTGCTGATACAATTAATTGCTCTTTTCAAGCAAAATTCTCACGCTTGGTGCGTAAGTTCTATAACATGAACGCGCTGTGTGATTTAAATCTATGAAAAGCCAATATTCAGATGACGATCGAAACACTGAAAAGGGACAGCAATTCTGCTTGTCAAAAAGCTTTTGGGGCTTGTTGAAATGAAGTCTGGGCTAGTAAATGCTAGCTTCAGCTTGCCCGAATGGCAAGCTGTTAAATGAGTTTCATCGCTCTCTGCTGATCGGCTTTTTAGATTTTTCATTTTTCCTTATCAATTTTTATGTCAATAGATTAAAAATGATTATAATAATAAAAAAAGAGTATCATAGATTTTCCTCAATTAATAATAAGAGGTTGTTAACTAATATTATTTCATTAAGTAGATACCTGGCATTTTCTTTCTCCTCGATATGTTTAGTGTGTACGGATGAGCTGCTTGCGGCACTGCACTGAACGTTTTCACATGAAGGTGAAAAGGCTTGGTTCCTGCAATTTGGAGGAAACTGCGGTTACCTTACTGGTTATGTGAAGTGCGGGAATGCGGAAAATTTATCCAGTGCTTAAAACAACAGCAAATGTCCTGCTTTGTTATAAATATTATAATTATTATCATGATCACCATTATCATCATCATCATCATCATCATCATCATCATCACCGTGATCATTATTCTTATCATTATCATGATCAATATCATCACCACCACCATCATCATTATTATTCGACAAAACACGTCAGGGTTTTCCCTGGAGAAACAAAATCCAGTCAAGTCTTGACCTAAGACCTCAGACTATCATTTTTTAGGCTATTTACATTGGGGAGCTTTAACAATCAACCAGGACGTCAAAAAACAAAAAGTTTATGAGTAAAACAACAACTTATTCCCCCAAAGAGAGAGAAAGAGTGTCTAGCAAATTGTTTCCAATCAAAGATTTAACTCGTGTTTGGCAAACTCTAAAGGCCGGGGTGTTTATATACAGCTTTTTCGTGAAAGGTTGTTCTAAAACAGATAAAGATCATTGTTTCTTGCGAATCAGGAGGAAAAAACAACCACTTGTTAAGAAACATAAGCATTCTTTTTTTTGTGGAACACACCCATTCGCATTTCTAAGGGTTAATTTAAATAAAAAAATCTATGCTCAAAATGTTTCGCATTCAAATTAGAATCATGATAGCAATAAATTTTTCTACTGTAATTTGAAGTCGGTTTTCAACTGATTCTGTATTTTTTCTTGTTAAAAATAAGCTTGTCCCACAGACA
Source organism: Porites lutea (assembly GCF_958299795.1). Taxonomy (NCBI): domain Eukaryota; kingdom Metazoa; phylum Cnidaria; class Anthozoa; order Scleractinia; family Poritidae; genus Porites; species Porites lutea. The sequence continues at coordinate 8,411,307 of NC_133213.1, read as the reverse complement.
AGTCGCGTCAAAGGTTTTGATGTCCGAGCTAAATTTCATTTTTCATTTTTGACGTCATTTCCTCGTTAAACACAAAATTCTTCCAAATTTGGTCATCAGAAACTGGTTATGGTGAATTATGCGTGTGCTTTTAGCCAATCAGAATCGGGGAATTATCTTGAATGAATAATAACTAATATTATTTCATTAAGTAGGTACCTGGCATTTTCTTTCTCCTCGATATGTTTCGTGAAAACGGATGAGCTGCTTTCGGCACTGCACTGAACGTTTTCACATGAAGGTGAAAAGGCTTGGTTCCTGCAATTTGGAGGAAACTGCGGTTACCTTACTGGTTATGTGAAGAGCGGGAATGCGGTAAATTTATTCAGTGCTTAAAAGAACAACAAATGTCCTGCTTTGTTAGAGCGGTTTTCATTTGAGTGTCGAAAAGTAATTGGTTTTGCACTTTCTACACGATGCGATTGGCTTAAAAGATTCGCGCCACCTTTTCATCCAATCAGAAGTAAAACCAAAGCCAATTGTGACGCGCTCGCATGCATTTTCCCGCGCTTTGCGTCAGCCGCATGTAATTACTTCGAGTTTTGATTGGTTCAATGTATTGTCTGTGTCCTATGTGATTGGCCAGAGTAATTACTTTGGTTTTGGTTTTACGACACTCAAACGAAAACCACTCTATCATTATCATGATCATCATGATCATCACCGTTATCATTATTCTTATCGTTATCATGATCGTTATCATCACCATCATCATCATTACTATTATTATTGTTGTTATTATTATTATTTAGCTCTTATTAACCGAGCGGGAGGTCCGTATGGGAGAATATTGACCGAGGTCGCCAGTACAGACCGAACGCGGTGAGGTCTGTACCAGCGACCGAGGTCAAGATTCTCCCATACAGACCGACCTAGCTCGGTTAATAAGATGTTTATTATATGGCCAAACAAGAAAGCAAAGGAACAAAAACATAAATAATTTTATTTGCTTCCCTGCGCGGGCTCAAGCATTTAGCTGGCTTTCTTCTGTCACTGGTTTCCTCTCCAAACGGGACAAAAATAACTGTTCAAAGTCCAGCTTTGTACAAACTTCGTCAATGAATGAAGACAAACTTTTTCATACAGGCTCAATGAAAAAGCTTGAGGTTGAAACAACAATTTATGAAAAGCGACCAAAAGTGCAACTGCAATGTAAGTAATGCCGGTTTGTGCCTCGATCGCTCAGCAATAAGTTCTCATTCAGCCTTGCGATCTTCGACTGATCACCACAGATAAACGTTGATGTTAAATGTGCAGCCTTCGAACTTGTGAATATGCGCTCCGACAAAAATTGCCTGAGGCTGGATTTGTTGGACTGTGAAGACATTTTGCTGTGTTGTAGTGGATGTACTGACTTGGTTTTCTTCGGACTGAGCGGGTATACCTGGCTCACGATTCAGGATAGCAGACATTTCTCGCTATCGCTTCAGAGATGCTGAATGGTAGCTGTCGAGGCTTTTCAAATTTTTGCGACCGCTTAGCTGTGCAACGAAGTTTGGCTGAACGTCTGCTTCGAGAAGTCGTCCAATACTGGTCTTTCTAACGGAGAGATTCGAAACCTTCTTCTTGTTTGTATCATCGAGTTTGGCCGCAGCAAACGCGTCTTTGTACTCGGCTCGTACTCAGTGCCATTTTGTTTACGAACGGAGATAAAAATTTGGACAAAAGAAGGTCGAGCTCAATGGCAGGTATGGTTTCAATTGCTCTAGACTCTTTCAGTGACTCACAAAATTTCTTCCATGCGTTTAAATCGCTCTTAGTCTTGTATTGAGTGTTTTTTGATTTCTGCTCATGCAAAAATTTCTCAATTTCGACTTCATATTTGCTCGTAGCTTGCTCGGCAAGACTCAAATTTGCCAACGTTTGCTCGTTTTCTTTACCTGCTGCTCCAAACTGTTGTTCTAAAGACAGTTTTGCTTAGAGTTGTCGTTTCAATGTATGTCATGAAAATATTGGCAAAGGAATCAAAACTGCTGTCTTTGTGCGCATTGCAGTTCCATGGTTTTGTAGGTAGTGCTTTCCATTGAAGTGGAAGTACTTTTCTCCGAGGATTAATCTAAGCATTTCCGGCAAGTAATGTGTAGGAATGGGTTGTCTTTGTAGAAATTTTCATACGCTTTGTGACAGACAATTTCAATATACCCTCATTTTGCTGTATATTTGTGTCAAGACTCATAACCTCCATCGAAACAAGAAATGTTCGGTTTTTCATATTTGTCTTTTTTCTGAAAGTTATGATCTCTGTAATTTTGATATTTGTTGTAGTAGTGTATCAACAAATTTTGTCAAACACAGAACAAGGTTTTATTGGATTATTACGAGGAAACCAAACATCCATATTTTAACTGGGGGTGGGTCATGCAATTTCCAACCTTGCTTTAGGGGTGGGTCAGTCATTTTTGTGCAAAGGGAGGGGGTGGGCGATGTGTTTTTTATCAACCACATTTCCAAATGATCCGGCCCAACCACCCCCCCCCCCCCCCCGCCTATACTTTTTTTTGACCAGTCCCTTAGCAAGTTTTGAAGTTTCACAGACACATATCTTTGTGAGGTATGTACACATGCGCATTTTGACCATTTTATCTAACTTAAGATAAATTTGAATTCAAATTCTTATAATTTGGCTTCTGGTAAGCTGTTTTGAGTCTAGGCCCCATTAGTCTAATGGGTTCAGTCCTCCACAAGATTTCAATTCGAGGGACATTAGCTTGCATTTGACATTTTAAGCAAGTTGAAATAATTGCAAGAAACTGAGAAAAAACATGAAATCTTTAAATTAGTGACGTTTTCACTGCTGTTGCCATTGTCGTTGCTAAAGCTACCTAGTAATTAACAGAGACCTTTTGATTCTAAGACCAGGACAACTATGGGAACAAGATTTTCCCAACAGTACATGTAAGTAGTGCACTGGGGTAGTAGACCAGCATCATTTGGGTAGGAAGAGTGGTAGCCATCGTCATTATACAACAGGTTTCAGCGAAAATGTCATTGGTAGTGACGAAAACAAGTTTGCAAATGTTAATGAGATTAGTGTCATCATTTTTTGATCAAGAGAGAGCTTAAACTCCTTTAATGAAGATACATTTCATAACCATTAAAAAAATTCAGTAAAGCTTCCCAGGAAGCCTATTCTTGGGGAATACAGTGTAGTGTACGGAAAAAAATTTTAAGTCAAATCTCGTGCTTGAATCTAAAGGTCTCTAGTTACTCTGAGAGCACAGTATAAAGCAAGAAGCTTGTTGAAAAAATAAATTAATACACAAAAACAAAACCTGGATCAGACTGGATTGGTTCAACCACTGTAACTTACTTAATGAAAAAACTGAAAATGTTGGGGTGGGGTCACTGAGAATGATCCGATCCAGTCCAATGCAGGTTTTGCCAATGGCCTAAATAATTCTAATATCATTACAAATGTACAGTAGATGTACCAGTATCTTGCTGACAAAATAACTACACTGTACATGTATAAATAACATCTGTAAACATGTATTTTGAGATAAATTACGGTGAAATAAAGATAAAAAAGTGAGATAATAAGGTACCTGACTCTCTCTTCAGGGTTGTCATTAAGAGCCGGGGGCCGGGGATTTTCCCCGGCTACTTAGAGAGTGGCCCCCGGCTACTTTTATTGGAAAATACAAGAAAAATAGAACCAAAGGAAATCCCTAGCCGTTTGATTACCCGCCTACTTGTTGTGTTTACCCGGCAACTTGAAATCTTAGTGACAACCCTGCTCTTTCTTTTCTTTTTCATCCAAAACACCATCTGATGAAGTCATGGGAGAGAGGCTAAAACTTTATCAATAACAACATAGTATTTTAATAAGATTTTATGTCACCACTTCACTACCTTTTATTAACAGTACATAGTTTTTTGCTCAGTTTTAAGTAAAAAATTGATATAAACAGACACTGACACCCTATTTTGTATTATCCATGAACATGTACTACAAGTCAAGTAGTCTGGAAAGTCAATTATCAGCCAGACAGCAAATAGAAAGGTGAATTTTAGGGTAAATAATGGAATATCCTTTTGAATTTTACCTGGGGGGATCATTTTCCTTTTCCTCATCTGAATCTGCATCTGAGGGAGAACAGGGATATCTGCGGGTAACAAAATGCTTAGTTACAAACTGTAGGTTTCTTCTTTGTTACAGTATAATATCACCATTTTGGTGGTTTCTTACAATACAGTATAATGCGCATTTAGATGGGAATCACGCTTGGTTGTTTGGATTGAATTTATCAGTTCTTCTTAAGTCAGGGGTTTCATTAAACTGGTTGTGGACACTGACCCCCATTCCAGGGGCTATCCCCATGGACTCCTCATATGGATCATCCTAAAATGAACTACATGTACACTGCTAAAGTTTAGTGATTCGCGTTATACTGTAACCCCTTTGTCTAAATGGCGAGCTGTAAAACTGACTATTCGTTGCACCTTATTAAAAACCACCCATCATATCAACATTAGATATCATACAATGCAATTCAGGCTTGTGTTTATGAGAAAAACCACTGAATATATACATGTACAATGTGTAACAACCAATTCAGCCAGATACAAAGCCACACAATACGTAATAGTCACAGTAAGTTATAACACATTGCATTTTTATAAAACCGCTAGTAATGTATGGTGTATATTATTTCAGATACAAATTTCAAGAACTTTTTGAGGTTGATTTCCCAGTAAGTAAGAACCTGATCAGCCTGAACCCCAAAATTACTGGTATGACTACAGCTATTTGAAGGAGGGTTGTCGGAAAAAGTGCACAACAATCTTGAAAGGTACACTGTATTGTAAGTGGTTTTGAGTTCACTGTTCTCCAAAATTTGAAAGAATGGCAAGGGAGGCAATGGATGTATGCTTGCAAGTGCTAAAGAAAAGCAATAAAAGTTAAAGTTCGACAGCTATAGTATGTCAGGAACAGTGTAATGTGTATTGATCATATCCCATATGGGGATTGTCGTGTGCACATTGATTTTTTTCGGACAACCTTTCTTGAAAATAGCTGTATAATATGGTAGCCTGCGTGGCAGGTGTTATAAGGGGAAGGGGGAATTTGGGCGTGCAAGGGAGAAAGGAAAGGAACGTTCCTTTCCTTTCTTCCTCGCGCATCCAAATTCTCCCTTCCCTTTCCCCTTTTAACGCCTACCAAGCAAGCTACTGAATACAGGTGCTTACTGTATGACATATGAAGGCACACACAATGTAAAAGCAGGGGAGAATGTTTTTTGGGCAAATGTATATATGAGAGGAATAGGTAGCAACAAAGACGTCAAGTCCAGTGATTGACAAAGGGTTGGAATAATTATCTTACATTATACATTGCAATGTTTATCTTTGTCTGCTGAGGGTAAGAGTGTAGAATATTCACATATTGGTCAAAAGAAGTATGCATAAGACATTTGCAACTTAATTTTTGCCAATATGGGATGCAAAATGGTCACATAAAAAGCAGCATCTTGGATAGTTTGGGCACTTTATCAAAAATTAATTAGCCTGTGTACAGACACCCCCTCCCCTCAAAAATAGATGGGGAGAGAGACGTCTGTGAATTGCCGAAGTAAAAAGTGTTTTGATTGGTTTGCATGTTAATACTGTGACGTAAGTAATTTGCATGTTACTCACTAGAAATTAATGATGAAAGGTTAGGGTTAGTGGAGTATTGGGCCAATCTGGTCTGATCCAGGCTTTATCAACAGCATACACGTATATAAAATGCAGTACATTTAAGTATCATTTTACCTCAAACAATGGCTGCTTTTTAAATTTGGCTGACCTTACAAATATCAGAATAAACATAACAGGCATTCACGTAACACTTTAAAATTACCGTAACTTCCAAGGGACAGTGTAGGATGCTGGTCCTCTAGCAGGAAAACTGCAGATTTGGTCTCACTTAGGATATTCAGGATACAATAAACAGACTTAAAAGTAGAAAACCACTACATGTATTTTTATCCATACAGGTACAGCTGATGGTTTTGCATAAAGGAATAATATCCTCATAAGAAATAATATCCTTATAAAACAAACCAATATTCTGTCACACTGTGTTGAGGACAGCATTCAAAGCCAATATCTCAATACAGTCTAACCTCTCTTTACGGACAACTCAGTCTATAATACGGACACCTCTTTATTATGGACAGTTCATTTGGTCCCAAAAATGCCAAAAATGATACATTCCCCACTTCTATGATATGGACACCACTGTAAAGCGAACACTTGGTTCTGTCCCTTTGGTGTCCATATTAAAGAGGAGACTGGTGCGAGGTGCTTGTACTGGTCGGACGTGTGTTTAAGAGCTCTCCGAGCTAAGATTAGAATTTGAGTCTTTCTTCTGCCAATTATGACCGGGAATGAAAAGCTGAGGAAGGAAAATCAATGAAATGAGATACGAAATGAGATGGCTGAATTGAAAGAAAAACTCCAGAAAATTTCCGAAGAATTTTCGTCAAAGAAAGCGGAGCTGACAAAGCCGGACGCTTGAATTCGTCTCCAGTAAATATGACGACCTTGTCGCCTTCAAAGACGAAGCGGTGAAGCAAATCAAACAACTGTTTACTAGAGTTGCCGAAATCTCCATTCGCTGCGACCGAATTGCTAAATCCATCGACACTCTTGAAGCATACAGTTACCAGTTTAATGTTAAAATTGTGGGTATGCCAGCTACAACGCAAAATGAAACTTCCGATCAAACTATATTCTCTCCCTTAGGCTGTTTGAAGCCCTTGGAGTTGAAGATGTTTCGCTTAACGGCATCGATATTGCTCATCGGATACCGAGGTGTTCTGCCTCGAACAGGCCGAATGCTATCGTTTGCAAATTTACTAGAAGACTGGCAAAGGGAAAAGTTATTGCTGCGCGAAGGAGATTGGAGAAACTCGAGGCGTCACAATTAGGTTTCCCTGACGATTTTGATATCAGTCATATTAACTTGTATGATCATCTAACTCCTCGACTACAGGAGCTTCTCTTCGAGAGCAAGAAATACAAGAACGCCAATAACTTCAAATTCTGTTGGGCGAAAAACGGAGCTGTCTGTCCGCGCAAAACAGAAACATCAACAGTCATAAAGCTAACAAGCCTAGACGAATTAAATGAACTGAGGGAGTCACAATAAGCTAAGTACTTTGAGATATTAGAGTTGCATTAAGCGGGGTAATTCTGAAAACCTTCTTCGCTCTATTGCTTAAATTAGCTTAAAATGAAGTTACGCCGTAGAAATAAGGTCCAAGAAAAAGCTCAAAGATCAACACTCAAAGAGCTGCCTTACTTTACTTTTATAGGCAATTTAGCCCTCTTTCATGGCCAATTTATTATCAATTGATGCAAACTAAAAATTTTACCTGCAAATTAAAAATGTTGCTGCAAATTAAAAATAGGACATGCAAATTAAAAATTGTACATGCAAACTAAAAATATTACAAACATGAAACATGAATGGGCTGAAGGCTGTAAGACCAGGTCGCATGGCTCGGACCAGGTCCTTATCACTCATACTGCACGCGCTGGACTTTTCATTTTTAATTTGTATTGATATGTTTTCTATTTTCAATTTGCAGCACAATTTTTAGTTTCCATGTACTATATTTAATTTGCAGGTAATATTTTTAGTTTGCATGTACAATTTTTCATTGGCATGTACTATTTTTAATTTGCAGCAACATTTTTAATTTGCATGTGTGACCCTTCTGGGCCACCGTATATATGCTTTATATGTAGGTAATGTAAATCAGTGATGCAAATAAATAAATAAATAAAAAAAAAGATTTGCAAAACCGATTTCCCCCCTATTCATCCTGTTAAAAAGGTTCCAGCGATTAAAGTAAACATAACTTAATTAAACTAATTATCACCCCTTACCCCGTGCTAATGGGGCAACAGTGCCTAGATTTCGATTTAGACAATTGGCAAGATGATTAGTTTAGACACTTTTTCTTTTGACATTTTGCCAAGTTAAGGGGAAAAAAAAAGCTTCCCCAATCCCCTCCATGCAATGTTGTGCTGCTGTCCGAGCTACACTGTACATGTACCTGTAGAAAACAACAAACACCACAACTTTGGATGGAGAGGAGGAGGAGGGATGTGGATTGTTTTGTTCTCCAAAATTACCCCATTTTCCCCAATGTCTCAACAATTTTGACCCTGATTTTTTTGGCCAGCGAAAATGACTCTTAGGCTAGTGCCTGCTAATGCTACTTGTAGGTGCCAGAAAAAGGCCTGTGAAACTGACTTTCTTCGCACCCTGATCCTTGTGGCCAAGTTCATATACCTGCAAATGTACTTTTAGATAACTAGCAAGTAACATTCTCTTTAAAAAAAAGTTACCTGACTTTCTTTTGGTTTGTGTGTACATCCACCCCTTTTCTCCTTTTCCATTTACCAATCAATTCATCTGAGTCATCTGTGTTATTACCAGCTGAATCACTGAAACCGGTCACAAGGTACATTGTTACCCTTAACACCAGTAAATGTGATTAGTGGCAGTTACTAAATTACTATTATAAAGTTTTTGGATACATCATCACTTATGAAAGTTTAACACACATAGTAACTGAGTAAGATAATAACTACTTTCCTTTTTGCGATTCACTATGATTCAAAGGCTTAAAGGCTATGAACGTGTATATACTGTTTCAGAATTTTTCATCACCTGGTAGATTCACAAAGAACCTCACTTGATAGAATGGGTCATGGATATTACATTTTGCTGTAATTATGCCTGTCAGTGCCACCACCTCAATCCAAAGCTCTAGAGATAATATTTGTGACAGTACCCTATTTTCTGATAATTATTACCGGTAATTGATATAGGTTTGTTGGTTATTTCCCAGGATGATTTTAAAACAGCACAAAAGCCAGGCTATTTATAAACATATTTACAGTGTAAGGGACATGTAATGACCTTAGCCTTTTATCATTGAGTGGGAAAATGCTCAGAACACTACAGTTTTTCTATATTATTAAAATGAAAGCATTCACATGGAAACTTTTGAAGCAATTTCAAAGTATCCCAAAAATCAAAGGGATGTTTTTGCACAGAGCTTTGAAACCTGTGGAAACAAGCAATGTTGGCATTAATGCTAGGGCTGTCTTTAAAGGCCGGGAAACTACATATGTACAGTGTTAGATGTTGCCTGTCTATGAGGAATATTGTTATAAACAAGAAACGTGGTTCATTTTATTTTAACAACACATGAAAAATGGCTACAGGTAAATAATGCACATGCATGTATTAGTGTTGTAGATAATTAATGAGAGAACAAAACTTAATTCTTTAAGGCAAACATATATTTTGGGACAAATACAATGTAATAGAGTAAACTATATTTTTGCTTTACCTTGAACTTCTTTGATTTTCTTCTTCATCATCCTCATCTGAGGAACAATTGGGTGAGTGTGTATTTTTCTTTTCATCTAGACATCGAGAAAGATATCCAGAATCCGCCATCCTTTCCTATTGAATAGAAATACACGTTAAGTGTTTCTTTCACTCACACTTGTCAGTATTCTGTAAAAGAGTCCTTCTCTTCCATACATCAATGCACAAAGAGACAAGACAACAATGGCTTTAATGATCACCTGAGTCAAGAATGTTTGGTTTTCTTCAGTTATTAATGAATATTTTACTTACATGTAATGTTACATGTGGCTTACCCTGTATTAACATGTCATTGGTGTTTGTAGATATAAGCAGTTATTTTTCATCATCAATACAAAAAAAGAACTACAACTGCATATCTCTCGCGTGAGAGATGTTTGCTGTCAAATTACAATAAAACAAATTGACATCACTGGTATATTAATATTACTGGTAAATGTATCAGAAAAAAAAGGATGCAGAGTGAATGTTGCACCAAAAGGCAGCATGGTGACTGGCTCAACAGTTTGGGCAGTGTAGAGCTGGAGAAAACAGTAGGGAAAGATTTTACCCAACAGAGTGAAAACAAAATAGCAAAACTGCCACAAATACATAGTACTTGATGGATGACAACTGCGCTATAAAGCATATCTGCTAATAAAGATGAGCTCTACAAATTGGCCTGCTCTTATTGTATGGGTCTGCATAGCTCAATTGGTAGAGCACTGCAATGCTAACACAGAGGCCATGGGTTCGAACATCCCATTTAAGTCCATAATTTTTTTCAGTTTATGCAATAATTGCTGAAATTGCAATTACCACTGCGACTATCATATCTTCATTTAAATTTGTATTTGTGCAGTTCACATCATCCCCAATTATCCGCTAGATAAACATCCCTTCATATCCTGAAACTACCAAAGAATAGGCAAATAATGCATTCAAACCTCCACTAAAGGACGCCTCCCATAAGCAGACACCTCCTGCTAGTGGACACCAAACCGTGGACCTGGCAATTTCTCTCTTCAACACTACAATTTTAACCTCCTGACAACAGACACCTCTCGTCAGCAGACATAGCCTGTTCCAAGCGTTCAGAAAGTGGAGAGCAGTGCGAAGTAAAGAAAGCAATGAAAAGTAGAGGGGGACTGGGGAGAGAGGATTTTTTGTGCTCCTTTATACTTCACACCGCTCCCCACTATCTGAACGCCTGGAACAGGCTACAACAGACACGGGCACCTATTCAAGGTTTACAGGGTCTAAAATAACCTCCCATAAACGGACATTAAACAATATTAAGAAAATTTCTAACAAAACAGGTTTGGTTTAAATGGTTAAATCACACACTGACCTAGACAAAAGCAGTGTTTTGAACCTACAGTTATATGAAGGTTACATAAAAGTAGTCATTTCGGATCTTGTTTACTGTGGGTAATGTCGACTGAGATATCGGTCGACATAGCGGTCGACAGTCAGTCGACAGTCGGTCGATAGTCGGTCGATGGTCGGTCGATAGTTGGTCGATAGTCGGTTGATAGTGAGATAGACTATCGGCCGAGTATCGGTCATATTTCAACGATGCACCTCGACTTACTATCGGTCATATGTCGGTGATATATCGGTGAACTGTCGGTGGTATATCGGTGAACTGTCGGTGGTATATCGGTCAACTGTCGTTCGAATATCAGTCGTGCGTTAATTTATCAGGTGAGTCCAATGGCTTTTTTTTTAAGCAAAGACGTCATTAATTACTGTTATCATGCGATGGGGGAACATGTGGCAGTGCGAGGCGCGATTACTCTATGAAGCGAACCGAAGAGCACTGGGAACTAAGGACATGATAACCATTTTTTTTTCCAGTTTGTATCATCACCGATCGTCTGAGTTTTAGCTGAAGTGGACGAATAATGAATAGGAAAAGGCAGTTGATGACATGCTTTAAGAGCGAGGAATACATATTATCGGGCTTTGACCTGCTTCATCACGCCAAGTTCTCGTTTGTGCAGAGACCACAAATTAAACTTAAATATTTCTGCATTGAAAACGGGAACAGTCCTTTGTTTAACGATAGGTTATTGATAAAATGCGCTAATAATGCGCCAAGGAAGGTGACAAAAAATATCCAGCAGACTGAACACATTCATTTCTTGTGGGAATGATTTCCATTTACAGCAAAGAAAATACTCATACGTTCTCATTACATTATCCTGTCCTTTTGCTCTGTCCTTTCGCTTTATATTTATATTGTGTTCAAAGTAAAGACGACCGTGCATATACAGAAATTAATATTGAATGGTAAGTCACTTTTGGTCATCCAATAAAAGGAAAACAGTATGCACCACGTTAACATTAAAATTATCTTAACTTGTTAAGAAAAAACAAGTCAAAAAAATGAACTGTAAATACATTTTTCATCAATGTAGTTCTGAGTCGGTTGAAAAATTCAGCCAGATATAGGCCTTACACGGTGGGAAGAAATCACATAATAAGAAGCTGAAGGCATATCATTCTCATTTAGCGGACTTCTGTATGATTCAATTCTAGCCGGCTATGCGTAGCGAGACACCCCCACCCCTAAAAAAAAACAGGGGAGGAAATGTCTGCGAAAAGGTGGTGGGCATCGATACAGATAGGCTAAATCCCGTCCACATGAATTAAAAGAAAAGGCTAGATAAATGACTAATAGCTATTATTCCAGAATTTTGGCTAAGTACATTGAAGTTTGAAATTAAAAAAGCAGAAACACAATTTAAAAAAAACAGTTAGGTCCAAGCTAGAAAATGATTTCTAATTTCTTGTTTTCCAAGCCAAAAAATGTAGGAAATGCTTAGTGTCGACCGACCATCGACCAATTACTGACCGATACATCGGTCAAGTATCGACCAACTATCGATGAAGTGTCGGTGAACGAAAAGCTATATCGGCTGAGACACATCTGGAACGACTATCGACCGTGTCTCTACCGAGTGTCGACCCACTATCGACCGCTATGTCGACCGAGTATCGACCGACTGTCGACCGAGTGTCGACTGCCTATCGACCGAGTGTCGACCGCTATATCGACCGATATGTCGGTCGACATTACCCACAGTAAACAAGATCCGTCATTTCTATTCCAATAAGTGTTTTTTTTTATCTATTACAGCACACAAAGTGTTTTTAAAAACTTTTCTTTGAGCCATTCGCATAAAAATTTGTCTTTTTGAAATATGAATTAACTTGCAAGGCACGGAATTCCATTGAACCATATCCTGCCTTTCTGTTTAACACCATCCCTTTACAATGTAATGACTGACTTAGACGCACACTTCAGGAACTTCGTCACCCATATGAACAACAACTCCCATACCAACTGCTATTTTATTCAGGAACCACAAAAGCAGACATATTATTATTATACCTAAGGACACTTGTAAATACGTAAATAAAATACCGGTAGGTACTTTCCCTGTTCTTTTCACCTCCAAAACATGCTTTAATAAATGTTTCTACTTAAAATATTGAACTAAAAAAATTACTCTTGTAATTTTAAAAATTTGAGCCACTCTATGAGCTTACATGTAATAATTATTTCATGTGTAACAGAAAAGCAACATCCAACAACCCTGTGATGGATGATAAAATCACAAGTGGTCTTAAAAGCTCTAAAATACATGTTCTGGAGCTTTGTATGCCCTCTAGTGCACCAGTTTTTTTTTTTCAACCTCCCATAAGCAGGCATCTCCCGCAAGTGGACACATACCCTTGGTCTCAAGGGTGTCAAGGGAGGTTCGACTGTACAAGATTTAATTTGCATTTCAGCTGGGAAGTACATGTATTTTGAATAAACAACAGAACATCATTCTTGAATTCAGTATTCAAACAGTACAAGGTTATGAAGAATTATGCTAATCAAGGAGGTGTTAGAGGCCTTGACAAAAACAAAACAAAAAAAACTCAATACGGGGCTGTGTTATAGCAGAGCATGGTAACCCCTGGTCAGGTGCCCAAGTTTTGCTCTTGGGCTAGTAGAGAATCTTAGATTTTTTTTTTTCATGCACACTCTAGCTTATTTTTTACACGTTCAGAGCACTGGGATCCCTCCAATTTCCTTAGAGCACTGCTTGCAAACTCAATCTGCATATTAGGGAACTTAAGAACCACGACGATGACCGGAAGCGACTTACAGTGTACTGCGCAAGCGCGACCAGTAAATTTCGTCGTCGTGGTGTCGTCGACGATGCCAAACAAAGTAGAATCACGTCGTCCTGCAATCCACAAGCTTCGGCAGGTATAAATCCACTGTTTTAGGCGATTTTTGAAGTCCTTTGCATTTTCTTATCCTCGTAAATCCAGGTATCCTTCCTTTTTTCTCCTAACAAACGATGTTGATTGAAAATTCGACTAATGAATAGTTTTTACGTCGAAGAATGACAACAGCTGTGGAGGCCGAGCAAGGGAACTCGTAAGTGATAAATTTATGTGTACATATTTACTCGGTAAGGCAAATCATATATCTTTAATATAGAGGAAATAAACTTTACATGGAAAACAACTATCACATCAGAATGCATATGTCTCTTTTTCCAAATCTATTACTCTGACAGACGCTCGGACTCGGTCATCTCACTCAGGTTGAAAGTTGAATAATCTTCGTATGGAAAGCAGGTGTTTTTCCACTCGAAAAGGTCAGACAACGCAAAAAATTATTCATCGTCAATGAAATTAGACGTAAGATCTTGCATTGTTTTAAAAGACGCCATTGCGAAAAACTTTGTTGCGAACGAACATCACAGTTTTACATTTGTGCTTACATTCAGTGGGGTCGTCGTTGACCTACCGGCTGACTGCATCTTAAGTATCCTTTTTCCCGCCGAAACTGACGTTCTCGTTCCAGTCTTTTCCCAGTCAACAGACGTCGTCGTCGTGAACTTTGTCGTGGTTCTTAAGTTCCCTATTAATTCATGTCATAATCAAACTCATCTAAGAGAACTGCAAAATGCTAAGGTATAAAAATATCCACAAAATAAGATCCTGGGCCGACTTGTTGAAAGCTGGGTTAAGATAACCCAGGTTTAGGGCAAATTAAAACACATAAATAAACACTTTAAAAGTATTAATAAAAATTCAGTCTAATTCTTTTAGTCTACAATTGGATGGTAGGATGCTCTAAAGAGAATGGTGAAAATTGTCTGAGAAAATGCTTTTGAGCAAAAGAAAAAGAGAAACGATTAAAATTTAACACTGGGTTAGCGCTAATCGGCTTTCAAACAACTGGGCCCTGGTGTAGTAATATACAGTTAGAAATATAATATTTAATAGTCTAACCAAATTGTTCAACAAGATTTACTGAGACTTATTTAGTATGTATCGATATCAGCCACTGAAATAGACCGCCATATGAAAAAAAAGGAATGTAAAGGAAGACAGTGGACTTGACGAAAAAAAAGATAACTGCATGGTCTATGGATTGAGCAAAATACATGTAAATACATGTATAAAGTCACAGGATACATGCAAGTATGTTTCTATAGCACAAGTAAAATAAGTCTAAACACAGTGGCCCCATGCACAGATACCATACATGTAGCCTAGTAGGAGACTATAAGAGTGCGGTATAAATTTTAACAGCAGCACCATAGCCTGCACACAGACGTTATGGTCTGTGAACAGCCTAGAGGCATCATGGAAGAAAGTGTCTGAGTTTAACAATATTTTTTTATGCCAACATTCGTCAACTTATTTTGGGCCACATACATTCAATACTTTGCTTCCCGGCGTAGCTGATCTAAAAATCAATCGAATTCAATCGTTCGATTGCTTTTTGGATTGGTTCCGGAAATCGAACACACACACCGGTAAATCGAACTGGAACTTTCTGTGAGTTCGTTCGATTGCCTCGATTGATTTAGCAAGTTTTATAAAAGTCAAACAGGGCAAGAGTAACAATTGGATTAAAAATTGGAACAAAAAAATCTGTATAAGGTATTCTATAACTGGGGATAGAGATAATCAGAAAAGGGCGCAAAGTCCATTTCGCTAAAAAGGCGGGGAAACGTTACTATTAATAGAAATCGTCGTCTCCATATTTTAATATACTGAGGTTTTTCTCCTAAAAACTGAGTAGAGCTGCTGCTTTACTTGGAGTGCAAACACATTTGCGAGTATGTAATTTATAACTGAGGTACTGGAACGCAACCATGATCTTTGCTTGCAGAACGGCGTCGAACCACCGCCGAAGACCAATATGACTCTGTAGTTTAGTGTACACTAAACAAATGTTCTGCGATTAGGGGAAATCATGTGACAAAGAACTACATTTTACATGTAATTTGACTTGCTTATCGTCCCTTTTAACACGTTAACCACGCGTTACAACTTTGTATATTTCCGATGAGCTTCACAGCAGCTACCTAGCTAAAAACTCAGCTAAAAATGCAATCGCAAGCATCTTGGCCATGCTTGATGCTCGGATTGAATTTCAATTATGTGCTCTTTTCTGCCATCCATACGCCGAAAATTTCCCCTGTGTACAGAATACAGTAATACATCTGTGCTTACCTGCTTCGTGGATCAAAAACACCGGATTGGGGAAGAAAATTAAGCAAACTCCAACGAAAATGTAGGAGACATAAGCTTCACATTCAAAATGGCGATTGAATATGCACTGAGTCATCGTCATATTTCGCGCTCTTGTTCCTGATTGGTCCAAAATCCAGCTTTTTTATCATTGGCAGTAAGCAAGGCAATTCTTGCTCTGATTGGTCCAAACGAACAAAGGAGACTTCTGTCTGATTGGCTGTTTGATTTTGTTAAGATTTTGTAGTGTTCAGTCTCCTCACCATGCGAAAGTGAGTAATCAAAAATGGCTGCCAAAGCGAAAGTCCTCCTTCGATCGTTCGTTGAAGATGGCATGTAATAATTAAGGTTTATACAAAGTGTGATGTCTTTCTCTTAGCCTATAGTACTTATAGGGGCGTTGACAGGATTTTTAATATGCGTATATTGCTGACTGCGTTGCCAAAATGGTAATGGGTTCATGATAACCGTCACGAATATAGAGACATTAAGTGACCACTAAGCCCACTATGAGAATGTTGATGTAATTGCTGTAGTTACTGTAGTTGGTGTAGTAGCTGTAGTTGGTGTAGTAGTCGTAGTTGGTGTAGTAACTGTAGTTGGTGTAGTAGCTGTAGTTGGTGTAGTTAGTGTAGTTGGTGTAGTAGCTGTAGTTGGTGTAGTTAGTGTAGTTGGTGTAGTAGCTGTAGTTGCTGTAGTTGGTGTAGTAGCTGTAGTTGGTGTAGTAGCTGTAGTTGGTGTACTTGGCGTAGTTAGTGTAGTAGCTGTAGTTGGTGTAGTAGCTGTAGTTGCTGTAGTTGGTGTAGTAGCTATAGTTGCTGTAGTAGCTGTAGTGGGTGTAGTAGCTGTAGTTGGTGTAGTAGCTGTAGTTGGTGTAGTTAGTGTAGTTGGTGTAGTAGCTGTAATTGGTGTAGTAGCTGTAGTTGCTGTAGTTAATGTAGTTGGTGTAGTTAGTGTAGTTGCTGTAGTTGGTGTAGTTGCTGTAGTTGGTGTAGTTAGTGTAGTTGCTGTAGTTGGTTTTAGTTAATGTAATTGGTGTAGTAGCTGTAGTTGGTGTAGTAGCTGTAGTTGGTGTAGTTGCTGTAGTTGGTGTAGTTGGTTTTAGTTGGTGTAGTTAATGTAGTTGGTGTAGTAGCTGTAGTTGGTGTAGTTAATGAAGTTGGTGTAGTTGCTGTAGTTAATGAAGTTGGTGTAGTAGCTGTAGTTGGTTTTAGTTGGTGTAGTTGATGTAGTTGGTGTAGTAGCTGTAGTTGGTGTAGTTGGTGTAGTTAATGTAGTTGGTGTAGTTAGTTTTAGTTGGTGTAGTTAATGTAGTTGGTGTAGTAGCTGTAGTTGGTGTAGTAGCTGTAGTTGGTGTAGTTGCTGTAGTTGCTGTAGTTAATGTAGTTGGTGTAGTAGCTGTAGTTGGTTTTAGTTGGTGTAGTTAATGTAGTTGGTGTAGTAGCTGTAGTTGGTTTTAGTTGGTGTAGTTAATGTAGTTGGTGTAGTAGCTGTAGTTGGTGTAGTTGCTGTAGTTAATGTAGTTGGTGTAGTAGCTGTAGTTGCTGTAGTTAATGTAGTTGGTGTAGTAGCTGTAGTTAGGGTAGTAGCTGTAGTTGGTGTAGTTAGTATAGTTGGTGTAGTAGCTGTAGTTGCTGTAGTTGGTGTAGTAGCTATAGTTGGTGTAGTAGCCGTAGTTGGTGTAGTAGCTGTAGTTGGTGTAGTTGGTGTTGTTAGTGTAGTAGCTGTAGCTAGTGTAGTAGCTGTAGTTGGTGTAGTTAGTGTAGTTGGTGTAGTAGCTGTAGTTGGTGTAGTAGCTGTAGTTGCTGCAGTTAATGTAGTTGGTGTAGTTAGTGTAGTTGCTGTAGTTGGTGTATTTGCTGTAGTTGCTGTAGTTGGTGTAGTTGCTGTAGTTTCTGTAGTTAGTGTAGTTGCTGTAGTTGGTTTTAGTTGGTGTAGTTAGTGTAGTTGCTGTAGTTGGTGTAGTTGCTGTAGTTGCTTTAGTTGCTGTTGTTGGTGTAGTTAATGTAGTTGGTGTAGTTAGTGTAGTTGCTGTAGTTGGTGTAGTTAATGTAGTTGATGTAGTTGGTGTAGTTAGTGTAGTTGATGTAGTTGGTGTAGTTAATGTAGTTGGTGTAGTTCCTGTAGTTGGTGTAGTTGCTGTAGTTAGTGTAGTTGGAGTAGTTAGTGTGGTAGCTGTAGTTGGTGTAGTTGGCATGTTGTAGTTGTTGTGGTTGGTGTAATTCGGTGTAGTTGCTGTATTTTGGTGTAGTTGGTGTAGTTTGTCATAGTTCCTGTAGTTTTTGTAGTTATACAAGATTTTATTCTGACAGATATTAACCAAAAATACGTAAATCGTAACTTACGTGAACATCAAAAAAAATTGTTCGGTTTTCTTCGGTTGTTCTTGCCTGGTTAATACAGATTTTTATGTTTGTTATTGTTGTTTTTGTTTGTTTAATGAAATAATGTCTCTTTGTTATCTCGTTTATTTTGAATATTATCATAATTGATTAACTTTCTTATAAAGCTTTCAACCGGTAAAATTATTTCGTTGATTTGTTTTGCATGGTTTTGGTTAGATGATCGCAGCAATAAACACTTCATTGGTATATTACCGTAAAGTTTCGGAAAGTAACGAGCCTCCCAAAGAAGCAACCCCCAGAAAGTTGCGTTAAGATTTCACAGGTGTTAGCAGACCCCCACTGCCGGAAATTAATGAGCCCCAAAAGTAGCGACCTCAAAATTAATTTTCCCTTAATGCCAGAAATGACGAAAAAAGTTTGACACCACAAGCTATATTTAACTGATTCGTGTTTTATTTTTATGACTATATTGGTTTTTGATTTTCCATTTCAAAGGAAAATACATACATGTAACTATCATAAACTGATTGTACATTGCATTTTTTCCCGAAAGTGTTTTCTTGTTCTTTCCTAGATATCCGTACATAATTAGAGGGATACCGTAATAAATCCTTTTTCCAAGAACAAAACTAGTAAACGATATATTTAAGGCAACTAGTCTTTACATATGCATAAGCTCACAATTAACTGAAAAATAGAACTTAAGCCTATCTGTGTATGTGTACGGTACAGGTTTTAGCTGTCTGAAATTAGCAACTGTCTAACGGCAATGATAGGATAAGTTGTTAATTCCAAGAACCTCACTGTAACTCCTTCTCCTGTACTGTATTTTCACCTATTGTTGTGATAGGTCTTGGAAGTTAAATCACATGATCTTACTCTGTGGCGGCCGACTTCATCTTGTGTTCCCGCCATATTATCGCACTGACAGCAACAGCAGCATCAGATGCGATTTTAACCTTTTCGAAAACCTGAGAAGCGGTCGAGGTCAAGATTCGAACGACTTAAAAAATGTATTCATATATGTATATGTGTATGAATTTTCTTTTTGCATAATGCTCAAAAACAAAATTATTGTTTGAATGGTGACACACGCTAAGATACATGATGCGCGCAGTACCAAATTAAAAAACCTTCCTTTTTAAGACTTCGATGTAATAACGTTTAATCATCAAAGATGTTACTGATGTACCATTGATTCAACAATTATTTAATTGCAACCATGCCTTATTTCGTAATCTAAGTTATTAATTATTATATGATACCAATCACGTCGTTTGTTTGCAGTTTTTAAAGGGTCCCAGGGCTGCTACATATTCTTTGGCCTCTTAATCACCAAAGTGGTGATACGTTTATGACAATTACAAATTAATTACAACTATATTAGCCACGAGTAGGAACCATCAGTATCTGGTTTCCTCGCAAACAGATATTCTGCTTCTTTTTTTCGCTCGCTTTACAGATATCGAACTTGTTGACCACATGCGACGAAAAAGTTGAAGAACAATTCAACAACCTTGGAATCAAAAATCAACAAAGTGTTACCGAAATAGCACGAAATTTGCGACAATTAGTGGTTCAAGAATGGTTAAGTAACAGCGAGCAATACCAACACTTTGTTCAACCGGGCCTTGACTATTATTCTGAAGCGAAACGATTCCTAGTGCCAGGTCATTTTGCAGCGAGTATTGGCGATGCTATGCCACTTGCCGCAGCCAATGTCCTCCACCTTCCCCTTGTCCTTGTAACGTCAGTAACAGATTGGCCTTTGACAATCGTTACGCCACAAGTTCAGGCTATTTCCAATGTGCCGCTGTATCTCGCATTTACACAAGAGGAAAGTGGTCATTATGATTCATTGATTGAACTTTCAAGACCCCAATTTGTAGGAAAATGCAGGACAATGCGGGAAATCCGAATAAAGTGCCGTTGTGGTGTCAACAACAAAAATGCAAATACTTTAAACTGTTGCGAGGTACCAAAACAAAGTATTGGGAGAAAAAGAAAGTACTCAAGTAGATGCAAATGTTTGAAAGCGGGAATAAAATGTGGGGATAAGTGCAAATGCAAAAGCTGTGGAAACGGAAGAAACTCACCTAAAGCAAAGCAAAGAAAGAACTACAAAAGCAAGTTTATTAAAACATCTTTCACTAAGAGAATAACAGAAAAACCATTTTTATCACAAAGGGAAGGCGCGGATTACACACGTAGCAGTTTTTCTGTGTTGGAACTTATGATTTTGGAATTTTGCCTACTGTCGTTGGGAATCAAATCTTGTAAAAAGAAACCAGAAAAAGTCGCAAAGCTCTACAACTCATGTATTGATTTTTATAACCGCTCTACAGCACACAAATTAACTCGGAGGTCGATTATTGAAATAAAAAAGGAAATGAACAAACACAAAAGTAGCAAGAACAACAAAAAATAGTTTTATTTCAAATCTTTACTTACATGTACCAATGAAGTAACAAACAAGGGTTAATCGTGTAAGTCGCAAGGGTCATTTAATATATGTGATCCAGGGGCTCTTTATTTATGCGGGCAAAAATAGACGAATACTAAATCGCCCTCTCGATTCACCAAAACTTTCACATAATGACAATGCTTTAAAGTATTTACGGTGAGGTCACTATTTGAGGTTTAATGACCATAGATTTTAGGGAAATAGGGAAAACGGCGCTAAAATGAAGATAATACGTAAATTTCAAGTGCTAGATGCAGTCAGACATTGTGTAGCGTAATTACATAAATATTAAGAGAAAGGAAATAAAGGTGAAGACATCATATAATTTCAATGAAATTAAATCAAATATCATCATTATATAAGATTAATTACCCGTTAGAGAGAATACGTTTCAAGAATCACCAGAACGTTTTCGAGATCCTCCCAATTACTAAGTACATAAACAAGTGTCATTTTGGCGAGAAAACTAGTTGGCCGTCGTCAATCTACTACGTTCTTTAGCGAGAACGTAAAAAAAAACTTTAAAAAAGGGGGAAAAAAGTGATCGAATGTACATTACAATCTCGTCATCGTATTCCTACAACTATACCAACTAAAAAAAAGTAACTACATCGAAACTACACCAAACTACATCGAACTACAGCAGAGATGCCAAACTATCAATGATCAACCCCCCCGCTCCCCCCCTCCCCATAAGCACAATTCCATCCAGTCCCTAATAGGCTTAGGACATTATATAAAGTCTTACACGAGGTAAGGACCATCACAATTAGCTTTTATGATTGTTTGTGGGTGATGAAACATGTGCGAAAATACCGCATAAAAAAAAATTACTAATTATACTACACCAACTACACTTACTACACTAACTACACCAACGACAGCAACTACACCAACTACAGCTACTAAACAAACTACAGCAACTACACTAACTACAGCAACTACAGAAACTACAGCTACTACACCAACTACAGCAACTACACCAACTACATTAACTACACCAACTAAAGCAACTACACCAACTACATTAACTACAGCAACTACAGCCACTACACCAACTACAGCTACTACACTAACTACAGCTACTACACCAACTACAGAAACTACAGCTACTACACCAACTACAGCAACTACAGCAACTACACCAACATTAACTACACCAACTTCACCAACTACATTAACTACACCAACTACACCAACTACTCCAACTACACCAACAACACTAACTACAGCAACTACACCAACTACAGCAACTACACTAACTACACCAACTACACTAACTACAGCAACTACACCAACTACAGCTACCACACTAACTACACCAACTACAGCAACTACACCAACTACATTAACTACACTAACTACAGCAACTACAGAAACTACAGCTACTACACCAACTACAGCTACTACACCAACTACGGCAACTACACCAACTACACCAACTACGGCTACTACATCAACTACAGCTACTACACCAACTACAGCTACTACACTAACTACAGCTACTACACCAACTACAGCAACTACAGCTACTACACCAACTACAGCTACTACACCAACTACACTAACTACACCATCTACAGCTACTACAGCAACTACAGCTACTACACCAACTACGGCAACTACAGCAACTACGCTAACTACACCAACTACAGCTACTACACCAACTACACTTACTACAGCTGCTACACTAACTACAGCTACTACAGCAACTACAGCAACTACATCAACTACACTAACTACACTAACAACATTAACTACACCAACTACAACAACTACAGCAACTACACCAACTACACCAGCTACAGCTACTACACCAACTACACCAACTACACTAACTACACCAACTACAGCTACTACACTAACTACAGCTACTACACCAACTACACTAACTACACCAACTACAGCTACTACACTAACTACAGCTACTACACCAACTACACCAACTGCAGCAACTACAACTACTACACCAACTACAGCTACTACACCAACTACACCAACTACACTAACTACACCAACTACATTAACTACACCAACTACACCAACTACACTAACTACACCAACTACTCCAACTACATTAACTACACCAACTACACCAACTACAGCAACTACAGCAACTACAGCTACTACACCAACTACACTAACTACACCAACTACATTAACTACAGCTACTACACCAACTACAGCTACTACACCAACTACATTAACTACAGCAACTACACCAACTACATTAACTACACCAACTACAGCAACTACACCAACCACAGCAACTACAGCAACTACACCAGCTACAGCTACTACACTAACTACAGGTACTACACCAACTACACTAACTACACCAACTACAGCTAGTACACTAACTACAGCTACTACACCAACTACACCAACTACACCAACTACAGCTACTACACCAACTACAGCTACTACACCAACTACACTAACTACACCAACTACACTAACTACACCAACTACATTAACTACAGCTACTACACCAACTACACCAACTACAGCTATTACACCAACTACAGTTACTACACCAACTACGACTACTACACCAACTACTGCTACTACACCAACTACAGCTACTACACCAACTACAGTAACTACAGGAATTACATCAGCATTCTCATAGTGGGCTTAGTGGTCACTTAATGTCTCTATATTCGTGACGGTTATCATGAACCCATTACCGCAAAAAGAACTCATCTAAAGCAAAGTACATCGGCTGGGATGGGAAATTTTTAGTTTACAAAATGCTACAAGAAAGAGTCTTTTTTGGAGGAGGAAACGTATTTTTCCACTTCACTGAAACGTCCTGCCGACCCAGAGAAAACGGAGAAAGGTAAGCTTATTGTTTATGTGATATTTTTATCACTCAAACTGTGTGCAACGTCTTTAAGAAACGGTCCAGATAAGAACGATAGCAACAACGGTAACGAACATGTTGGAATACAAAAGAGGTGCTAACTTTTCTATTGTCAGTACTTACTTCTGATTGGCTTAAACAGCAAAAGTTGACAAAACTTCATAAAGCGGTACATATATTCATCCTTACTTTCCAACCATCTTCCATATAACAAAATCTGGTCTCAGTTTGAATAACAAAGAATCCTAGGTGGGGAACGTGTAAAATTGTTAACTTTTCTTGGCTATTGTTTTCAACTCTTGTGATTGGTCAAAATCTTTTAACACAAAAAAACACCCTTTCAAAGTGGAGTGTAAATGCATTTTATTGCATAAACAGCCTTCATGTAGGTTTATGCATTCTCTGTGTAAAAATGAGAACATTCCTGTGTGGGGAAAGCACCGTTGCCGCATAACAAAAAAATTGCTATCCACCTTACCCCGATCATTACTTTAATTATTTAGGTGTTGTTGAGTTTTGTGTAAGCTTAGGGTTAGTTTTTCTGTCTCTTGCCAGGTTGTGAATTTCTGACTGAATGACGGAGTGATGAATGTAGTGACTTAGAAACCTCCTTACTTGTTTTTTTATTATTATTATTTGTTTGCAAAACATTCCTCAATACGACCCCTTCTATTATAATAAGCCTGTTTACTACAAAACTAGAGAAGAATTGGAGTCGGGAGACATCTGGGTGCTTTTCTAACAGATGCGGTTCACTGTACAGGGTTTGCAAATACGCCAAATTTGGCGTATTTTACGCCAAAATTGTTCACATGACTCCACTGAGGTTACGTAGGGAGTCACTTTGACTCCAGAAATTTTTGGTAACAAACAGGGAGCCACTTTGACTCCAGAAATTTTTGGTTACAAACACAGTTTTGTCCTTACCTTTTTTGCAACAAGTACAATTTACATTAATTGTAAATGTTGTAAACCTTAATTAAATCATCGAAATTAAAGAATTATACTGTATGACAAAACAGGAAGAGGGTAAATTACGATCAAAGTTTACTCCATCACCGCCATCACCGCCCTCATGGATTTGAGCTTTCCAGGTCAGCGGACCGCCACAGCTAGAGCCATGTGATGGAAAGTCTGAAACTGGCTTTTTTCATTGTGATACTTGACAGGAAGTAATCGGCTCCTGTACTTGACTCCAAATATTCCAAAATGACTCCAAAATTTGTGAAGCAGAAGTCACACTGACTCCACTCATCAATAAAATTTGCAAACCCTGACTGTAATTAATGCTAAAGGTGGGACCCACCCTATACATGTACTAGAGTTAATTACCTTTTTATAGGTTATTTAATACATGTAAATGTAGTCCATAGTATAAGCAAACACTACATCTGCATCTAAAACTAAAGGAAAAGCAATAATAGCCTATTTTCCAGTTATAGTCAAGGCTGGAGTTGGCGTTGTTTTGATACAACCCCTCCTTCTTTGTTATGTATGTTGTGGTTCAATTTTATCCTTGGTTTAATTTTTATTTTCCTTTGTTCTAAACTCATTATCATACATTACCATACCCCAAAACAAAGGAAAATAAAAATTAAACCAAGGATAAAATTGAACCACAACATGTACATCCTGTCTTTTTTATGCAAATAGTGTTTTTTAAACAAAATTTACATTTATAAGAAAAGGAAGGAGGTTTAATTTGTATCAACCTCAGCCTCACATTCACTCAAAGACTACAACTTGTTTGGACACCAAGCCCACAACTGTAAAATGGCCTGTTGGTCTTGAATGTACATAGGGTAAGTCAGACTGGATCTCATTCTTTCAGCAATATAATCATTGTAGTTTCCCTTCCGTGTTCTACCATCTATTTACTTCCATTAATAATATTATTATTTCATTTTATCTTCCCTTTCAAGAATAATATTATTTTGCACCAGTTACATATACCTGTTTAATAACTTTTAGTATTTGATACAGGCTTAGTAACATGAAGGCCTACATTACTAAGGGTAGTGGGTTTTTAAGACTGGTAAAATAAGAGATATTTTCTTAGTGTATGAATTTTTTATGAATGGTTACATTGTAGGTACAGTATTCTAATGAGATGCAACAGCTGTATAAAAATTCTTTTCTTCCTATTTTTTTATCAGATGTTTACCAGACCCAAAGTTTTAGTTTGTATGAAAAGACACTTTGTGAACTACAGTCTGTAAAATTTTTGCATTGTATGAATTTTGTGCTTTGTCACATTATCTAAAAGGAAATGTGGCAATTAAGCAGCTGAACATCATGTATTTTAATTTGCTGAAGCCTTGATGATAAGAGCTCTTTGAGTCTTGTACAAGAAAGTATATTTCCTAGGCATGTCTTTACAAATATTGTAAACACTATATGGCTGAAAGTTTATGGTTATGATTATGGCATGATCTGTTTTGATACAAGATTCTGATATTTTACTCAAGATGAAGAAAATATTTTTCAGCATTCAAAACATAAAGGATATGTGTAGAAAGTTTGACTGTATACCGTATATTGAAGGCAAGAGCCTAAAATAATTCCACACAGAATAGCTCTCAAGGCTGTGCTTGCAATTGTGTGTGCAGTTTTAAGACTTATGTTATTGTGCATCCAAGTGGAAAATTTGGCTGCTGGCACCTCATCATGAATATAATGTGCTGTTTTTCATAGTCCTGGGAGCAGCTGCTAAACATTTTACAAGGGGTTGTCAGGCCCCAAGTTGCCTACATTTCTCTGCACCCTTTGAGGTTGTGCAAACACATAGACCAAACCCAATGGCCAAAGTCTTATTCTTTATTGCTGACAGGAAAGGTGTCTGTTTTCTCTATTTCCCCCCTCCCCATGTTCAAACTATTTCTTTAAAAAATATATTCTAGCCATTTGATGAATAAAAGCAGAAGCATATAACCCCTTTGGGGTTATATGCTTTTGATAAAAGGATATACCCTCCCCAAACACCAAACCTGTAAGGACAGACCAGTAGCAGAAATCAGAAATCAGAGTGGGCGGTGATGTTGTATATCTAGCTTTAGCTATGATAGTATCAACTTCATTGTACATACATTGTATATACTGCACCTACTACTAACTAGTGCTCTGACATTGTGCAGTGAAGCTAGTGCTGCATGCTTCTCACTCCCATTGTAATACAATGTAAAAATAAAAAAATTTGTGAAGCCATATTTATTCGAGTATTTTCATTATGCTTCATCCAAGAGAGGATAAAGGGGACAGAGAAGGCATCCGCCATACACAAACAAAACAAACAAAAAAATCTGTATAAGGTATTCTATAACTGGGGATAGAGATAATCAGAAAAGGGCGCAAAGTCCATTTCGTTAAAAAGGCGGGAAAACGTTACTATTGAGGTTTTTCTCCTAAAAACTGAGCAGAGCTGCTTCTTTACTTGGAGTGCAAAC